>NC_134825.1:104123950-104392742 GCF_004210375.1 Tachypleus tridentatus | reverse complement strand
GTGTTGTATAAACAATCACTACAAAACCTGGGTGTTGTATAAACAATCACTACTTAACCCTGAGTGTTGTATAAACAATCACTACTAAACTCTGGGTGTTGTATAAACAATCACTACTAAACCCCTTGGGTGTTGTATAAACAATCACTACTAAACCATGGGTGTTGTATAAACAATCACTACTAAACCCATTAGTGTTGTATAAACAATCACTACTAAACCCTGGGTGTTGTATTGTGTTGTATAAACAATCACTACTAAACCATGGGTGTTGTATAAACAATCACTACTAAACCATGGGTGTTGTATAAACAATCACTACTAAACCCTTGGTGTTGTATAAACAATCACTACTAAACCCTGGGTGTTGTATAAACAATCACTACTAAACCCTGGGTGTTGTATAAACAATCACTACTAAACCTTGGGTGTTGTATAAACAATCACTACTAAACCCTGTGTGTTGTATAAACAATCACTACTAAACCCTTGTGTGTTGTATAAACAATCACTACTAAACCTTGGTGTTGTATAAACAATCACTACTAAACCCTGGGTGTTGTATAAACAATCACTACTAAACCATTGTGGTGTTGTATAAACAATCACTACTAAACCTTGGGTGTTGTATAAACAATCACTACTAAACCTTGGGTGTTGTATAAACAATCACTACTAAACCCTTGGGTGTTGTATAAACAATCACTACTAAACCCTTGGTGTTGTATAAACAATCACTACTAAACCCTGAGTGTTGTATAAACAATCACTACTAAACCCTGGGTGTTGTATAAACAATCACTACTAAACCCTGGGTGTTGTATAAACAATCACTACTAAACCCTTGGGTGTTGTATAAACAATCACTACTAAACCCTGGTGTTGTATAAACAATCACTACTAAACCCATGGTGTTTGTATAAACAATCACTACTAAACCCTGGGTGTTGTATAAACAATCACTACTAAACCCTTGGGTGTTGTATAAACAATCACTACTAAACCCTGGGTGTTGTATAAACAATCACTACTAAACCCTGGGTGTTGTATAAACAATCACTACTAAACCCTTGTGTTGTATAAACAATCACTACTAAACCCTGGGTGTTGTATAAACAATCACTACTAAACCCTGTGTGTTGTATAAACAATCACTACTAAACCCTGGTGTTGTATAAACAATCACTACTAAACCCTGGGTGTTGTATAAACAATCACTACTAAACCCTGGGTGTTGTATAAACAATCACTACTAAACCCTTGTGTTGTATAAACAATCACTACTAAACCCTGGGTGTTGTATAAACAATCACTACTAAACCCTGGGTGTTGTATAAACAATCACTACTAAACCCTGGGTGTTGTATAAACAATCACTACTAAACCCTGGGTGTTGTATAAACAATCACTACTAAACCTTGGTGTTGTATAAACAATCACTACTAAACCCTGGTGTTGTATAAACAATCACTACTAAACCCTGGGTGTTGTATAAACAATCACTACTAAACCTTGGTGTTGTATAAACAATCACTACTAAACCCTGGGTGTTGTATAAACAATCACTACTAAACCCTTGGGTGTTGTATAAACAATCACTACTAAACCTGGGTGTTGTATAAACAATCACTACTAAACCCTGGTGTTGTATAAACAATCACTACTAAACCCTGGGTGTTGTATAAACAATCACTACTAAACCCTTGGGTGTTGTAAAAACAATCACTACTAAACCCTGGGTGTTGTATAAACAATCACTACTAAACCATGGGTGTTGTATAAACAATCACTACTAAACCCTGGGTGTTGTATAAACAATCACAACTAAACCCTGAGTGTTGTATAAACAATCACTACTAAACCCTGGGTGTTGTATAAACAATCACTACTAAACCCTGGGTGTTGTATAAACAATCACTACTAAACCCTGGGTGTTGTATAAACAATCACTACTAAACCCTGGGTGTTGTATAAACAATCACTACTAAACCCTTGTGTGTGTATAAACAATCACTACTAAACCCTGGTGTTGTATAAACAATCACTACTAAACCCTGGGTGTTGTATAAACAATCACTACTAAACCTTGGGTGTTGTATAAACAATCACTACTAAACCCTGGGTGTTGTATAAACAATCACTACTAAACCCTTGTGTGTTGTATAAACAATCACTACTAAACCCTGGGTGTTGTATAAACAATCACTACTAAACCCTGGGTGTTGTATAAACAATCACTACTAAACCCTTGGTGTTGTATAAACAATCACTACTAAACCCTGGGTGTTGTATAAACAATCACTACTAAACCCTGGGTGTTGTATAAACAATCACTACTAAACCATGGGTGTTGTATAAACAATCACTACTAAACCCTGGTGTTGTATAAACAATCACTACTAAACCCTGGGTGTTGTATAAACAATCACTACTAAACCTTGGGTGTTGTATAAACAATCACTACTAAACCCTGGGTGTTGTATAAACAATCACTACTAAACCCTGGGTGTTGTATAAACAATCACTACTAAACCCTTGTGTGTTGTATAAACAATCACTACTAAACCTTGGGTGTTGTATAAACAATCACTACTAAACCCTTGTGTGTTGTATAAACAATCACTACTAAACCCTGGTGTTGTATAAACAATCACTACTAAACCCTGGGTGTTGTTGTATAAACAATCACTACTAAACCCTGGGTGTTGTATAAACAATCACTACTAAACCCTGGGTGTTGTATAAACAATCACTACTAAACCCTGGGTGTTGTATAAACAATCACTACTAAACCCTGGGTGTTGTATAAACAATCACTACTAAACCCTGGGTGTTGTATAAACAATCACTACTAAACCCTGGGTGTTGTATAAACAATCACTACTAAACCCTGGGTGTTGTATAAACAATCACTACTAAACCATTGGTGTTGTATAAACAATCACTACTAAACCCTTGTGTGTTGTATAAACAATCACTACTAAACCCTGGTTGTATAAACAATCACTACTAAACAATCACTACTAAACATTGTGTTGTATAAACAATCACTACTAAACCCTGGGTGTTGTATAAACAATCACTACTAAACCCTTGGGTGTTGTATAAACAATCACTACTAAACCCTGGGTGTTGTATAAACAATCACTACTAAACCTGGGTGTTGTATAAACAATCACTACTAAACCCTGGGTGTTGTATAAACAATCACTACTAAACCCTGGGTGTTGTATAAACAATCACTACTAAACCCTGGGTGTTGTATAAACAATCACTACTAAACCCTGGGTGTTGTATAAACAATCACTACTAAACCCTGGGTGTTGTATAAACAATCACTACCATGGGTTTGTATAAACAATCACTACTAAACCCTGGTGTTGTATAAACAATCACTACTAAACCCTGGGTGTTGTATAAACAATCACTACTAAACCCTGGTGTTGTATAAACAATCACTACTAAACCCTGGGTGTTGTATAAACAATCACTACTAAACCCTGGGTGTTGTATAAACAATCACTACTAAACCCTGGGTGTTGTATAAACAATCACTACTAAACCCTGGGTGTTGTATAAACAATCACTACTAAACCCTGGGTGTTGTATAAACAATCACTACTAAACCATGGGTGTTGTATAAACAATCACTACTAAACCCTGGGTGTTGTATAAACAATCACTACTAAACCTGGGTGTTGTATAAACAATGTTTGTATAAACAATCACTACTAAACCCTGGGTGTTGTATAAACAATCACTACTAAACCCTGGGTATTGTAATAAACAATCACTACTAAACTAAACCCTGGGTGTTGTATAAACAATCACTACTAAACCCTTGTGTGTTGTATAAACAATCACTACTAAACCCTGGGTGTTGTATAAACAATCACTACTAAACTCTGGGTGTTGTATAAACAATCACTACTAAACCCTTGGGTGTTGTATAAACAATCACTACTAAACCCTGGGTGTTGTATAAACAATCACTACTAAACCCTGGGTGTTGTATAAACAATCACTACTAAACCTTGTGTGTTGTATAAACAATCACTACTAAACCCTGGGTGTTGTATAAACAATCACTACTAAACCCTGGGTGTTGTATAAACAATCACTACTAAACCATGGGTGTTGTATAAACAATCACTACTAAACCCTGGGTGTTATATAAACAATCACTACTAAACCCTGGGTGTTGTATAAACAATCACTACTAAACCCTGGGTGTTGTATAAACAATCACTACTAAACCCTGGGTGTTGTATAAACAATCACAACTAAACCTTGTATGTTGTACAAACAATCACTACTAAACCCTGTGTGTTGTATAAACAATCACTACTAAACCCTGGTGTTGTATAAACAATCACTACTAAACCGTGGGTGTTGTACAAACAATCACTACTAAACCCTTGGGTGTTGTATGAACAATCACTACTAAACCATGGGTGTTGTATAAACAATCACTACTAAACCCTTTAGTGTTGTATAAACAATCACTACTAAACCATGGGTGTTGTATAAACAATCACTACTAAACCGTGGGTGTTGTACAAACAATCACTACTAAACCCTTGGGTGTTGTATAAACAATCACTACTAAACCCTGGGTGTTGTATAAACAATCACTACTAAACCCTAGGTGTTGTATAAACAATCACTACTAAACCATTTAGTGTTGTATAAACAATCACTACTAAACCATGGGTGTTGTATAAACAATCACTACTAAACCTTTGGGTGTTGTATAAACAATCACTACTAAACCATGGGTGTTGTATAAACAATCACAACTAAACCTAAACAATCACTGTTGTATAAACAATCACTACTAAACCATGGGTGTTCACTACTAAACCCTGGGTGTTGTAAAACAATCACTACTAAACAAAACAATCACTACTAAACCCTGGGTGTTGTATATACAATCACTACTAAACCCTGGGTGTTGTATAAACAATCACTACTAAACCCTGGGTGTTGTATAAACAATCACTACTAAACCTTGTGTGTTGTATAAACAATCACTACTAAACCCTGTGTGTTGTATAAACAATCACTACTAAACCACTGGGTGTTGTATAAACAATCACTACTAAACCCTTGGTGTTGTATAAACAATCACTACTAAACCCTGGGTGTTGTATAAACAATCACTACTAAACCCTGGGTGTTGTATAAACAATCACTACTAAACCCTTGGGTGTTGTATAAACAATCACTACTAAACCCTGGGTGTTGTATAAACAATCACTACTAAACCCTTGGGTGTTGTATAAACAATCACTACTAAACCCTGGGTGTTGTATAAACAATCACTACTAAACCATGGGTGTTATATAAACAATCACTACTAAACCCTGGGTGTTGTATAAACAATCACTACTAAACCCTGGGTGTTGTATAAACAATCACTACTAAACCCTGGGTGTTGTATAAACAATCACTACTAAACCCTTGGGTGTTGTATAAACAATCACTACTAAACCCTGGGTGTTGTATAAACAATCACTACTAAACCCTTGGGTGTTGTATAAACAATCACTACTAAACCCTGGGTGTTGTATAAACAATCACTACTAAACCTTGTGTGTTGTATAAACAATCACTACTAAACCTTGTGTGTTGTATAAACAATCACTACTAAACCCTTGGGTGTTGTATAAACAATCACTACTAAACCCTGGGTGTTAAATAAACAATCACTACTAAACCCTGTGTGTTGTATAAACAATCACTACTAAACCTTGGGTGTTGTATAAACAATCACTACTAAACCATGGGTGTTGTATAAACAATCACTACTAAACCCTGGGTGTTGTATAAACAATCACTACTAAACCCTTGGGTGTTGTATAAACAATCACTACTAAACCCTGGGTGTTGTATAAACAATCACTACTAAACCCTGGGTGTTGTATAAACAATCACTACTAAACCCTGGGTGTTGTATAAACAATCACTACTAAACCTGGGTGTTGTATAAACAATCACTACTAAACCATGGGTGTTGTATAAACAATCACTACTAAACCCTGGGTGTTGTATAAACAATCACTACTAAACCCTGGGTGTTGTATAAACAATCACTACTAAACCCTGGGTGTTGTATAAACAATCACTACTAAACCATGGGTGTTGTATAAACAATCACTACTAAACCCTTGTGTGTTGTATAAACAATCACTACTAAACCTTGTGTGTTGTATAAACAATCACTACTAAACCCTGTTGTTGTATAAACAATCACTACTAAACCCTTGGGTGTTGTATAAACAATCACTACTAAACCCTGGGTGTTGTATAAACAATCACTACTAAACCCTGGGTGTTGTATAAACAATCACTACTAAACCCTGGGTGTTGTATAAACAATCACTACTAAACCCTGGGTGTTGTATAAACAATCACTACTAAACCCTTGGGTGTTGTATAAACAATCACTACTAAACCCTGGGTGTTGTATAAACAATCACTACTAAACCCTGGGTGTTGTATAAACAATCACTACTAAACCCTTGGGTGTTGTATAAACAATCACTACTAAACCCTGGGTGTTGTATAAACAATCACTACTAAACCCTTGGTGTTGTATAAACAATCACTACTAAACCATTTAGTGTTGTATAAACAATCACTACTAAACCATGGGTGTTGTATAAACAATCACTACTAAACCTGGGTGTTGTATAAACAATCACTACTAAACCCTTGGTGTTGTATAAACAATCACTACTAAACCCTGGGTGTTGTATAAACAATCACTACTAAACCCTGGGTGTTGTATAAACAATCACTACTAAACCCTGGGTGTTGTATAAACAATCACTACTAAACCTTGTGTGTTGTATAAACAATCACTACTAAACTACTTGTGTGTTGTATAAACAATCACTACTAAACACTTGTGTGTTGTATAAACAATCACTACTAAACCCTGTTGTATAAACAATCACTACTAAACCTTGTGTGTTGTATAAACAATCACTACTAAACCTTGGGTGTTGTATAAACAATCACTACTAAACCCTGGGTGTTGTATAAACAATCACTACTAAACCCTGGATGTTGTATAAACAATCATTACTAAACCCTTGGGTGTTGTAAAAACAATCACTACCAAACCCTGGGTGTTGTATAAACAATCACTACTAAACCCTGGGTGTTGTATAAACAATCACTACTAAACCCTGGGTGTTGTATAACCAATCACTACTAAACCATGGGTGTTGTACAACCAGTCTTTACTAAACCATGGGTGTTGTATAAACAATCACTACTAAACCCTGGGTGTTGTATAAACAATCACTACTAAACCCTGGGTGTTGTATAAACAATCACTACTAAACCCTGGTGTTGTATAAACAATCACTACTAAACCCTGGGTGTTGTATAAACAATCACTACTAAACCCTGGGTGTTGTATAAACAATCACTACTAAACCCTGGGTGTTGTATAAACAATCACTACTAAACCCTGGGTGTTGTATAAACAATCACTACTAAACCCTGGGTGTTGTATAAACAATCACTACTAAACCCTGTGTGTTGTATAAACAATCACTACTAAACCCTGGGTGTTGTATAAACAATCACTACTAAACCACTACTGGGTGTTGTATAAACAATCACTACTAAACCCTGGGTGTTGTATAAACAATCACTACTAAACCCTGGGTGTTGTATAAACAATCACTACTAAACCCTGGGTGTTGTATAAACAATCACTACTAAACCCTGGGTGTTGTATAAACAATCACTACTAAACCCTGGGTGTTGTATAAACAATCACTACTAAACCCTGGGTGTTGTATAAACAATCACTACTAAACCCTGGGTGTTGTATAAACAATCACTACTAAACCCTGGGTGTTGTATAAACAATCACTACTAAACCATTTAAACCATGTTGTATAAACAATCACTACTAAACCCTGGGTGTTGTATAAACAATCACTACTAAACCATTGGGTGTTGTATAAACAATCACTACTAAACCCTGGGTGTTGTATAAACAATCACTACTAAACCCTGGGTGTTGTATAAACAATCACTACTAAACCCTGGGTGTTGTATAAACAATCACTACTAAACCCTGGGTGTTGTATAAACAATCACTACTAAACCCTGGGTGTTGTATAAACAATCACTACTAAACCCTGGGTGTTGTATAAACAATCACTACTAAACCCTGGGTGTTGTATAAACAATCACTACTAAACCCTTACTAAACCCTTGGTGTTGTATAAACAATCACTACTAAACCCTGGGTGTTGTATAAACAATCACTACTAAACCCTGGGTGTTGTATAAACAATCACTACTAAACCCTAGGTGTTGTATAAACAATCACTACTAAACCCTGGGTGTTGTATAAACAATCACTACTAAACCATGGTGTTGTATAAACAATCACTACTAAACCCTGGGTGTTGTATAAACAATCACTACTAAACCTATGTGTGTTGTATAAACAATCACTACTAAACCCTGGGTGTTGTATAAACAATCACTACTAAACCCTTGGGTGTTGTATAAACAATCACTACTAAACCCTAAACAATCACTACTAAACCCTTGGTGTTGTATAAACAATCACTACTAAACCCTGGGTGTTGTATAAACAATCACTACTAAACCCTGGGTGTTGTATAAACAATCACTACTAAACCATGGGTGTTGTATAAACAATCACTACTAAACCCTTGGTGTTGTATAAACAATCACTACTAAACCCTGGGTGTTGTATAAACAATCACTACTAAACCTTGTGTGTTGTATAAACAATCACTACTAAACATTGTGTGTTGTATAAACAATCACTACTAAACCCTGGGTGTTGTATAAACAATCACTACTAAACCCTGGGTGTTGTATAAACAATCACTACTAAACCCTTGGGTGTTGTATAAACAATCACTACTAAACCATGGGTGTTGTATAAACAATCACTACTAAACCATTTAGTGTTGTATAAACAATCACTACTAAACCATGGGTGTTGTATAAACAATCACTACTAAACCGTGGGTGTTGTACAAACAATCACTACTAAACCCTTGGGTGTTGTATAAACAATCACTACTAAACCCTGGGTGTTGTATAAACAATAACTACTAAAGGTGTTGTATAAACAATCACTACTAAACCATTTAGTGTTGTATAAACAATCACTACTAAACCATGGGTGTTGTATAAACAATCACTACTAAACTCTGGATGTTGTATAAACAATCATTACTAAACCCTTGGGTGTTGTAAAAACAATCACTACTAAACCCTGGGTGTTGTATAAACAATCACTACTAAACCCTGGGTGTTGTATAAACAATCACTACTAAACCTTGTGTGTTGTATAAACAATCACTACTAAACCAATTGGTGTTGTATAAACAATCACTACTAAACCTTGGGTGTTGTATAAACAATCACTACTAAACCCTGTGTTGTATAAACAATCACTACTAAACCCTGTTGTATAAACAATATAAACAATCACTACTAAACCCTTGGGTGTTGTATAAACAATCACTACTAAACCTTGGGTGTTGTATAAACAATCACTACTAAACCCTGGGTGTTGTATAAACAATCACTACTAAACCCTGGGTGTTGTATAAACAATCACTACTAAACCCTTGGTGTTGTATAAACAATCACTACTAAACCACTACTAAGGTGTTGTATAAACAATCACTACTAAACCCTGGGTGTTGTATAAACAATCACTACTAAACCCTGGGTGTTGTATAAACAATCACTACTAAACCCTTGTGGGTGTTGTATAAACAATCACTACTAAACCCTTGGGTGTTGTATAAACAATCACTACTAAACCCTGGTGTTGTATAAACAATCACTACTAAACCCTGGGTGTTGTATAAACAATCACTACTAAACCCTGGGTGTTGTATAAACAATCACTACTAAACCCTGGGTGTTGTATAAACAATCACTACTAAACCCTGGGTGTTGTATAAACAATCACTACTAAACCCTGGGTGTTGTATAAACAATCACTACTAAACCCTGGGTGTTGTATAAACAATCACTACTAAACCCTGGGTGTTGTATAAACAATCACTACTAAACCCTGGGTGTTGTATAAACAATCACTACTAAACCCTGGGTGTTGTATAAACAATCACTACTAAACCCTCACTACTAAACACTTGGGTGTTGTATAAACAATCACTACTAAAACCCTTGGGTGTTGTATACAATGGGTGTTGTATAAACAATCACTACTAAACCCTGTGTGTTGTATAAACAATCACTACTAAACCTTGTTGTGTTGTATAAACAATCACTACTAAACCTTGGGTGTTGTATAAACAATCACTACTAAACCCTGGGTGTTGTATAAACAATCACTACTAAACCCTGGGTGTTGTATAAACAATCACTACTAAACCCTGGGTGTTGTATAAACAATCACTACTAAACCCTGGGTGTTGTATAAACAATCACTACTAAACCGTGGGTGTTGTATAAACAATCACTACTAAACCCTGGGTGTTGTATAAACAATCACTACTAAACCTTGGGTGTTGTATAAACAATCACTACTAAACCCTTGTGTGTTGTATAAACAATCACTACTAAACCCTGGGTGTTGTATAAACAATCACTACTAAACCCTGGGTGTTGTATAAACAATCACTACTAAACCCTGGGTGTTGTATAAACAATCACTACTAAACCCTGGGTGTTGTATAAACAATCACTACTAAACCTTGTGTGTTGTATAAACAATCACTACTAAACCCTTGTGTGTTGTATAAACAATCACTACTAAACCCTGTGTGTTGTATAAACAATCACTACTAAACCCTGGGTGTTGTATAAACAATCACTACTAAACCCTGGGTGTTGTATAAACAATCACTACTAAACCCTGGGTGTTGTATAAACAATCACTACTAAACCCTGGGTGTTGTATAAACAATCACTACTAAACCCTGGGTGTTGTATAAACAATCACTACTAAACCCTGGGTGTTGTATAAACAGTCACTACGGAACCATGGATGTTGTATAAACAATCACTACTAAACCTTGGGTGTTGTATAAACAATCACTACTAAACCCTGGGTGTTGTATAAACAATCACTACTAAACACTGGGTGTTGTATAAACAATGACTACTAAACCCTTGGGTGTTGTATAAACAATCACTACCAAACATTGTGTGTTGTATAAACAATCACTATTAAACCCTGAGTGTTGTATAAACAATCACTACTAAACCATTTAGTGTTGTATAAACAATCACTACTAAACCATGGGTGTTGTATAAACAATCACTACTAAACCCTGGGTGTTGTATAAACAATCACTACTAAACCCTTGGGTGTTGTAAAAACAATCACTACCAAACCCTGGGTGTTGTATAAACAATCACTACTAAACCGTGGGTGTTGTATAAACAATCAATACTAAACTCTGGGAGTTGTATAAACAATCACTACTGAACCCTTGGGTGTTGTATAAACAATCACTACTAAACCCTGTATAAACAATCACTACTAAACCGTGTTGTATAAACAATCAATCATAAACTAAACTAAACCCTGTGTGTTGTATAAACAATCACTACTAAACCTTGGGTGTTGTATAAACAATCACTACTAAACCCTTGGGTGTTGTATAAACAATCACTACTAAACCCTGGGTGTTGTATAAACAATCACTACTAAACCTGGGTGTTGTATAAACAATCACTACTAAACCCTGGGTGTTGTATAAACAATCACTACTAAACCCTTGGGTGTTGTATAAACAATCACTACTAAACCCTGGGTGTTGTATAAACAATCACTACTAAACCCTGGGTGTTGTATAAACAATCACTACTAAACCCTGGGTGTTGTATAAACAATCACTACTAAACCTTGGGTGTTGTATAAACAATCACTACTAAACCCTGGGTGTTGTATAAACAATCACTACTAAACCCTGGGTGTTGTATAAACAATCACTACTAAACCCTGGGTGTTGTATAAACAATCACTACTAAACCCTGGGTGTTGTATAAACAATCACTACTAAACCCTGGGTGTTGTATAAACAATCACTACTAAACCCTGGGTGTTGTATAAACAATCACTACTAAACCCTGGGTGTTGTATAAACAATCACTACTAAACCCTGGGTGTTGTATAAACAATCACTACTAAACCCTGGGTGTTGTATAAACAATCACTACTAAACCCTGGGTGTTGTATAAACAATCACTACTAAACCCTGGGTGTTGTATAAACAATCACTACTAAACCCTGGGTGTTGTATAAACAATCACTACTAAACCCTGGGTGTTGTATAAACAATCACTACTAAACCCTGGGTGTTGTATAAACAATCACTACTAAACCCTGGGTGTTGTATAAACAATCACTACTAAACCCTGGGTGTTGTATAAACAATCACTACTAAACCCTTGGGTGTTGTATAAACAATCACTACTAAACCCTGTGTGTTGTATAAACAATCACTACTAAACCTTGTGTGTTGTATAAACAATCACTACTAAACCCTGGGTGTTGTATAAACAATCACTACTAAACCCTGGGTGTTGTATAAACAATCACTACAAACTACTATAAACCACTACTAAACCCTGGGTGTTGTATAAACAATCACTACTAAACCCTTGGGTGTTGTATAAACAATCACTACTAAACCATGGGTGTTGTATAAACAATCACTACTAAACCCTGGGTGTTGTATAAACAATCACTACTAAACCCTTGGGTGTTGTATAAACAATCACTACTAAACCCTTGGGTGTTGTATAAACAATCACTACTAAACCCTTGGGTGTTGTATAAACAATCACTACTAAACCCTGGGTGTTGTATAAACAATCACTACTAAAAACAATCACTACTAAACCCTGGGTGTTGTATAAACAATCACTACTAAACCATGGGTGTTGTATAAACAATCACTACTAAACCCTGGGTGTTGTATAAACAATCACTACTAAACCCTGGGTGTGTTGTAAACAAACAATCACTACTAAACCCTGGGTGTTGTATAAACAATCACTACTAAACCCTGGGTGTTGTATAAACAATCACTACTAAACCCTGTGTTGTATAAACAATCACTACTAAACCTGGGTGTTGTATAAACAATCACTACTAAACCCTGGGTGTTGTATAAACAATCACTACTAAACCATTGGGTGTTGTATAAACAATCACTACTAAACCTTGGGTGTTGTATAAACAATCACTACTAAACCCTGGGTGTTGTATAAACAATCACTACTAAACCCTGGGTGTTGTATAAACAATCACTACTAAACCTTGTGTGTTGTATAAACAATCAAAACATTGTGTGTTGTATAAACAATCACTACTAAACATTGTGTGTTGTATAAACAATCACTACTAAACCCTGGGTGTTGTATAAACAATCACTACTAAACCCTGGGTGTTGTATAAACAATCACTACTAAACCCTTGGGTGTTGTATAAACAATCACTACTAAACCATGGGTGTTGTATAAACAATCACTACTAAACCATTGGGTGTTGTATAAACAATCACTACTAAACCCTTGGGTGTTGTATAAACAATCACTACTAAACCATGGGTGTTGTATAAACAATCACTACTAAACCCTGGGTGTTGTATAAACAATCACTACTAAACCCTCAATCACTACTAAACCCTTGGGTGTTGTATAAACAATCACTACTAAACCCTGGGTGTTGTATAAACAATCACTACTAAACCTAGGTGTTGTATAAACAATCACTACTAAACCATTTAGTGTTGTATAAACAATCACTACTAAACCATGGGTGTTGTATAAACAATCACTACTAAACCCTGGTGTTGTATAAACAATCACTACTAAACCCTGGGTGTTGTATAAACAATCACTACTAAACCTTGGGTGTTGTATAAACAATCACTACTAAACCCTGGGTGTTGTATAAACAATCACTACTAAACCCTGGGTGTTGTATAAACAATCACTACTAAACCCTGGGTGTATGTACTAAAACAATCACTACTAAACCCTGGGTGTTGTATAAACAATCACTACTAAACCCTGGTGTGTTGTATAAACAATCACTACTAAACCCTGGTGTTGTATAAACAATCACTACTAAACCTTGTGTGTTGTATAAACAATCACTACTAAACCCTGGGTGTTGTATAAACAATCACTACTAAACCCTGGGTGTTGTATAAACAATCACTACTAAACCCTGGGTGTTGTATAAACAATCACTACTAAACCCTGGGTGTTGTATAAACAATCACTACTAAACCCTGGTGTTGTATAAACAATCACTACTAAACCCTGGGTGTTGTATAAACAATCACTACTAAACCCTTGGGTGTTGTATAAACAATCACTACTAAACCCTGGGTGTTGTATAAACAATCACTACTAAACCCTGGGTGTTGTATAAACAATCACTACTAAACCCTGGGTGTTGTATAAACAATCACTACTAAACCCTGGTGTTGTATAAACAATCACTACTAAACCCTGGTGTGTTGTATAAACAATCACTACTAAACCCTGGGTGTTGTATAAACAATCACTACTAAACCCTGGGTGTTGTATAAACAATCACTACTAAACCCTGTGTTGTATAAACAATCACTACTAAACCCTGGGTGTTGTATAAACAATCACTACTAAACCACTGGGTGTTGTATAAACAATCACTACTAAACCCTGGGTGTTGTATAAACAATCACTACTAAACCCTGGGTGTTGTATAAACAATCACTACTAAACCCTTGGGTGTTGTATAAACAATCACTACTAAACCCTGGGTGTTGTATAAACAATCACTACTAAACCCTGTGTTGTATAAACAATCACTACTAAACCCTGGGTGTTGTATAAACAATCACTACTAAACCCTGGGTGTTGTATAAACAATCACTACTAAACCCTGGGTGTTGTATAAACAATCACTACTAAACCCTTGGGTGTTGTATAAACAATCACTACTAAACCTCACTACTAAACCCTGGGTGTTGTATAAACAATCACTACTAAACCCAATCACTACTAAACCCTGGTGTTGTATAAACAATCACTACTAAACCCTGGGTGTTGTATAAACAATCACTACTAAACCCTGGGTGTTGTATAAACAATCACTACTAAACCCTGGGTGTTGTATAAACAATCACTACTAAACCCTGGGTGTTGTATAAACAATCACTACTAAACCCTTGTGTGTTGTATAAACAATCACTACTAAACCCTGGGTGTTGTATAAACAATCACTACTAAACCCTGTGTGTTGTATAAACAATCACTACTAAACCCTGGGTGTTGTATAAACAATCACTACTAAACCCTGGGTGTTGTATAAACAATCACTACTAAACCCTGGTGTTGTATAAACAATACTAAAACCAATCACTACTAAACCCTGGGTGTTGTATAAACAATCACTACTAAACCCTGGTGTGTTGTATAAACAATCACTACTAAACCCTGGGTGTTGTATAAACAATCACTACTAAACCCTGGGTGTTGTATAAACAATCACTACTAAACCCTGGGTGTTGTATAAACAATCACTACTAAACCCTTGGTGTTGTATAAACAATCACTACTAAACCATGGGTGTTGTATAAACAATCACTACTAAACCATGGGTGTTGTATAAACAATCACTACTAAACCATGGGTGTTGTATAAACAATCACTACTAAACCCTGGGTGTTGTATAAACAATCACTACTAAACCCTTACTAAACCCTGGGTGTTGTATAAACAATCACTACTAAACCCTGTGTTGTATAAACAATCACTACTAAACCATTTAGTGTTGTATAAACAATCACTACTAAACCATTGGGTGTTGTATAAACAATCACTACTAAACCCTGGGTGTTGTATAAACAATCACTACTAAACCCTTGGTGTTGTATAAACAATCACTACTAAACCCTGGGTGTTGTATAAACAATCACTACTAAACCCTGGGTGTTGTATAAACAATCACTACTAAACCCTGGGTGTTGTATAAACAATCACTACTAAACCTTGTGTGTTGTATAAACAATCACTACTAAACCCTTGTGTGTTGTATAAACAATCACTACTAAACCCTGGGTGTTGTATAAACAATCACTACTAAACCCTGTGTGTTGTATAAACAATCACTACTAAACCCTGGGTGTTGTATAAACAATCACTACTAAACCCTGGGTGTTGTATAAACAATCACTACTAAACCCTGGGTGTTGTATAAACAATCACTACTAAACCCTGGGTGTTGTATAAACAATCACTACTAAACCCCCTGGGTGTTGTATAAACAATCACTACTAAACCCTGGGTGTTGTATAAACAATCACTACTAAACCCTGGGTGTTGTATAAACAATCACTACTAAACCCTGGGTGTTGTATAAACAATCACTACTAAACCATTGGGTGTTGTATAAACAATCACTACTAAACCCTGTTGTATAAACAATCACTACTAAACCCTGGGTGTTGTATAAACAATCACTACTAAACCTGGGTGTTGTATAAACAATCACTACTAAACCCTGGGTGTTGTATAAACAATCACTACTAAAAACCCTGGGTGTTGTATAAACAATCACTACTAAACCATGGTGTTGTATAAACAATCACTACTAAACCCTGGGTGTTGTATAAACAATCACTACTAAACCCTGGGTGTTGTATAAACAATCACTACTAAACCCTGTGTTGTATAAACAATCACTACTAAACCCTGGGTGTTGTATAAACAATCACTACTAAACCCTGGGTGTTTGTATAAACAATCACTACTAAACCCTGGGTGTTGTATAAACAATCACTACTAAACCCTGGGTGTTGTATAAACAATCACTACTAAACCCTGGGTGTTGTATAAACAATCACTACTAAACCCTTGTGTTGTATAAACAATCACTACTAAACCCTGGGTGTTGTATAAACAATCACTACTAAACCCTTGGGTGTTGTATAAACAATCACTACTAAACCCTGGGTGTTGTATAAACAATCACTACTAAACCCTGGGTGTTGTATAAACAATCACTACTAAACCCTTGGGTGTTGTATAAACAATCACTACTAAACCCTGTGTTGTGTTGTATAAACAATCACTACTAAACCCTTGTGTTGTATAAACAATCACTACTAAACCCTGGGTGTTGTATAAACAATCACTACTAAACCCTGGGTGTTGTATAAACAATCACTACTAAACCCTGGGTGTTGTATAAACAATCACTACTAAACCCTGGGTGTTGTATAAACAATCACTACTAAACCCTGGGTGTTGTATAAACAATCACTACTAAACCCTTGGTGTTGTATAAACAATCACTACTAAACCCTTGGGTGTTGTATAAACAATCACTACTAAACCTTGTGTGTTGTATAAACAATCACTACTAAACCTTGTGTGTTGTATAAACAATCACTACTAAACCCTGGGTGTTGTATAAACAATCACTACTAAACCCTGGGTGTTGTATAAACAATCACTACTAAACCCTTGGGTGTTGTATGAACAATCACTACTAAACTATCGGTGTTGTATAAACAATCACTAGTAAACACTTTAGTGTTGTATAAACAATCACTACTAGACCATGGGTGTTGTATAAACAATCACTACTAAACCGTGGGTGTTGTACAAACAATCACTACTAAACCCTTGGGTGTTGTATAGACAATCACTACTAAACCCTGGGTGTTGTATAAACAATCACTACTAAACCCTCGGTGTTGTATAAACAATCACTACTAAACCATTTAGTGTTGTATAAACAATCACTACTAAACCCTGGGTGTTGTATAAACAATCACTACTAAACCATGGGTGTTGTACAAACAATCACTACTAAACCCTTGGGTGTTGTGTATACAGTCACTACAAAACCCTGGGTGTTGTATAAACAATCACTACTAAACACTGGGTGTTGTATAAACAAT
Organism: Tachypleus tridentatus; assembly: GCF_004210375.1. Lineage (NCBI taxonomy): Eukaryota > Metazoa > Arthropoda > Merostomata > Xiphosura > Limulidae > Tachypleus > Tachypleus tridentatus. Next base: position 104,374,782 of record NC_134825.1, on the reverse strand, counting down.
CACTACTAAACCCTGGGTGTTGTATAAACAATCACAACTAAACCTTGTATGTTGTACAAACAATCACTACTAAACCCTTGTGTGTTGTATAAACAATCACTACTAAACCCTGTTGTTGTATAAACAATCACTACTAAACCTTGTGTGTTGTATAAACAATCACTACTAAACCACTTGTGTGTTGTATAAACAATCACTACTAAACCCTGGGTGTTGTATAAACAATCACTACTAAACCCTGGATGTTGTATAAACAATGATTACTAAACCCTTGGGTGTTGTATAAACAATCACTAGTAAACCCTGAGTGTTGTATAAACAATCACTACTAAACCCTGGGTGTTGTATAAACAATCACTACTAAACCCTGGGTGTTGTATAAACAATCACTACTAAACCCTGGGTGTTGTATAAACAATCACTACTAAACCTTGGGTGTTGTATAAACAATCAATACTAAACCCTGGGTGTTGTATAAACAATCACTACTAAACCCTTTAGTGTTGTATAAACAATCACTACTAAACCATTTAGTGTTGTATAAACAATCACTACTAAACCATGGGTGTTGTATAAACAATCACTACTAAACCGTGGGTGTTGTATAAACAATCACTACTAAACCCTTGGTGTTGTATAAACAATCACTACTAAACCCTGGGTGTTGTATAAACAATCACTACTAAACCCTGGGTGTTGTATAAACAATCACTACTAAACCCTGTGTTGTATAAACAATCACTACTAAACCTTGTGTGTTGTATAAACAATCACTACTAAACACTTGTGTGTTGTATAAACAATCACTACTAAACCTTGGTGTTGTATAAACAATCACTACTAAACCCTGTGTTGTATAAACAATCACTACTAAACATTGTGTGTTGTATAAACAATCACTACTAAACCTTGGGTGTTGTATAAACAATCACTACTAAACCCTGGGTGTTGTATAAACAATCACTACTAAACCCTGGATGTTGTATAAACAATCACTACTAAACCCTTGGGTGTTGTATAAACAATCACTACTAAACCCTGGGTGTTGTATAAACAATCACTACTAAACCCTGGGTGTTGTATAAACAATCACTACTAAACCCTGGGTGTTGTATAAACAATCACTACTAAACCCTGGGTGTTGTATAAACAATCACTACTAAACCCTGGGTGTTGTATAAACAATCACTACTAAACCCTGGGTGTTGTATAAACAATCACTACTAAACCCTGGGTGTTGTATAAACAATCACTACTAAACCCTGGGTGTTGTATAAACAATCACTACTAAACCCTGGGTGTTGTATAAACAATCACTACTAAACCCTGGGTGTTGTATAAACAATCACTACTAAACCCTTGTGTGTTGTATAAACAATCACTACTAAACTATAAACAATCACTACTAAACCCTGTGTTGTATAAACAATCACTACTAAACCCTTGGGTGTTGTATAAACAATCACTACTAAACCTTGGGTGTTGTATAAACAATCACTACTAAACCCTGGGTGTTGTATAAACAATCACTACTAAACCCTGGGTGTTGTATAAACAATCACTACTAAACCCTGGGTGTTGTATAAACAATCACTACTAAACCCTGGGTGTTGTATAAACAATCACTACTAAACCCTGGGTGTTGTATAAACAATCACTACTAAACCCTGGGTGTTGTATAAACAATCACTACTAAACCCTGGGTGTTGTATAAACAATCACTACTAAACCCTACTAAACCCTGGGTGTTGTATAAACAATCACTACTAAACCATGGGTGTTGTATAAACAATCACTACTAAACCCTGGGTGTTGTATAAACAATCACTACTAAACCCTGGGTGTTGTATAAACAATCACTACTAAACCATGGGTGTTGTATAAACAATCACTACTAAACCCTGGGTGTTGTATAAACAATCACTACTAAACCATGGGTGTTGTATAAACAATCACTACTAAACCCTGGGTGTTGTATAAACAATCACTACTAAACCCTTGTTGTATAAACAATCACTACTAAACCCTGGGTGTTGTATAAACAATCACTACTAAACCCTGGGTGTTGTATAAACAATCACTACTAAACCCTGGGTGTTATATAAACAATCACTACTAAACCTTGTGTGTTGTATAAACAATCACTACTAAACCTTGTGTGTTGTATAAACAATCACTACTAAACACTTGTGTGTTGTATAAACAATTACTACTAAACCCTTGGGTGTTGTATAAACAATCACTACTAAACATTGTGTGTTGTATAAACAATCACTACTAAACCTTGGGTGTTGTATAAACAATCACTACTAAACCCTGGGTGTTGTATAAACAATCACTACTAAACTCTGGGTGTTGTATAAACAATCACTACTAAACCCTTGGGTGTTGTATAAACAATCACTACTAAACCCTGGGTGTTGTATAAACAATCACTACTAAACCCTGGGTGTTGTATAAACAATCACTACTAAACACTGGGTGTTGTATAAACAATCACTACTAAACCATTGGTGTTGTATAAACAATCACTACTGTGTGTATAAACAATCACTACTAAACCACTACTAAACCCTGGTGTTGTATAAACAATCACTACTAAACCCTGGGTGTTGTATAAACAATCACTACTAAACCCTGGGTGTTGTATAAACAATCACTACTAAACCCTGGGTGTTGTATAAACAATCACTACTAAACCATGGGTGTTGTATAAACAATCACTACTAAACCCTTGGGTGTTGTAAAAGCAATCACTACCAAACCCTGGGTGTTGTATAAACAATCACTACTAAACTCATAAGTGTTGTATAAACAATCACTACTAAACCCTGGGTGTTGTATAAACAATCACTACTAAACCCTGGGTGTTGTATAAACAATCACTACTAAACCCTGGGTGTTTGTATAAACAATCACTACTAAACCCTGGGTGTTGTATAAACAATCACTACTAAACCCTGGGTGTTGTATAAACAATCACTACTAAACCCTTGGTGTTGTATAAACAATCACTACTAAACCATGGGTGTTGTATAAACAATCACTACTAAACCAATAAACAATCACTACTAAACCCTGGGTGTTGTATAAACAATCACTACTAAACAATCACTGGGTGTTGTATAAACAATCACTACTAAACCCTGGGTGTTGTATAAACAATCACTACTAAACCCTTGGGTGTTGTATAAACAATCACTACTAAACCAATCACTACTAAACCTTGGGTGTTGTATAAACAATCACTACTAAACCATGGTGTTGTATAAACAATCACTACTAAACCCTGGGTGTTGTATAAACAATCACTACTAAACCTGGGTGTTGTATAAACAATCACTACTAAACCTGGGTGTTGTATAAACAATCACTACTAAACCCTGGGTGTTGTATAAACAATCACTACTAAACCCTGGGTGTTGTATAAACAATCACTACTAAACCCTTGGGTGTTGTATAAACAATCACTACTAAACCCTGGGTGTTGTATAAACAATCACTACTAAACCCTGTGTGTTGTATAAACAATCACTACTAAACCCTGTGTGTTGTATAAACAATCACTACTAAACCCTGGGTGTTGTATAAACAATCACTACTAAACCCTGGGTGTTGTATAAACAATCACTACTAAACCCTTGGGTGTTGTATAAACAATCACTACTAAACCCTGGGTGTTGTATAAACAATCACTACTAAACCCTGGGTGTTGTATAAACAATCACTACTAAACCCTGGGTGTTGTATAAACAATCACTACTAAACCCTGGGTGTTGTATAAACAATCACTACTAAACCCTGGGTGTTGTATAAACAATCACTACTAAACCCTTGGGTGTTGTATAAACAATCACTACTAAACCCTGGGTGTTGTATAAACAATCACTACTAAACCCTGGGTGTTGTATAAACAATCACTACTAAACCCTGGGTGTTGTATAAACAATCACTACTAAACCCTGGGTGTTGTATAAACAATCACTACTAAACACTGGGTGTTGTATAAACAATCACTACTAAACCCTTGGGTGTTGTATAAACAATCACTACTAAACATTGTGTGTTGTATAAACAATCACTACTAAACCCTGGGTGTTGTATAAACAATCACTACTAAACCCTGGGTGTTGTATAAACAATCACTACTAAACCCTGGGTGTTGTATAAACAATCACTACTAAACCATGGGTGTTGTATAAACAATCACTACTAAACCATTTAGTGTTGTATAAACAATCACTACTAAACCATGGGTGTTGTATAAACAATCACTACTAAACCCTGGGTGTTGTATAAACAATCACTACTAAACCCTGGGTGTTGTATAAACAATCACTACTAAACCCTGGGTGTTGTATAAACAATCACTACTAAACCCTGGGTGTTGTATAAACAATCACTACTAAACCATTTAGTGTTGTATAAACAATCACTACTAAACAATAAACAATCACTACTAAACCTGGGTGTTGTATAAACAATCACTACTAAACCCTGGGTGTTGTATAAACAATCACTACTAAACCCTGGGTGTTGTATAAACAATCACTACTAAACCCTGGGTGTTGTATAAACAATCACTACTAAACCCTGGGTGTTGTATAAACAATCACTACTAAACCCTGGGTGTTGTATAAACAATCACTACTAAACCCTGGGTGTTGTATAAACAATCACTACTAAACCCTGGGTGTTGTATAAACAATCACTACTAAACCCTGGGTGTTGTATAAACAATCACTACTAAACCCTGGGTGTTGTATAAACAATCACTACTAAACCCTGGGTGTTGTATAAACAATCACTACTAAACCACTGGGTGTTGTATAAACAATCACTACTAAACCACTACTAAACCCTGGGTGTTGTATAAACAATCACTACTAAACCCTTGGGTGTTGTATAAACAATCACTACTAAACCTTGGTGTTGTATAAACAATCACTACTAAACCCTGGGTGTTGTATAAACAATCACTACTAAACCCTTGGGTGTTGTATAAACAATCACTACTAAACCCTGGGTGTTGTATAAACAATCACTACTAAACCCTGGGTGTTGTATAAACAATCACTACTAAACCCTGGGTGTTGTATAAACAATCACTACTAAACCATGGGTGTTGTATAAACAATCACTACTAAACCCTGGGTGTTGTATAAACAATCACTACTAAACCCTGGGTGTTGTATAAACAATCACTACTAAACCAATCTGGGTGTTGTATAAACAATCACTACTAAACCCTGGTGTTGTATAAACAATCACTACTAAACCCTGGGTGTTGTATAAACAATCACTACTAAACCCTGGGTGTTGTATAAACAATCACTACTAAACCTTGGGTGTTGTATAAACAATCACTACTAAACCCTTGTGTGTTGTATAAACAATCACTACTAAACCCTGTTGTTGTATAAACAATCACTACTAAACCCTGGGTGTTGTATAAACAATCACTACTAAACCCTGGGTGTTGTATAAACAATCACTACTAAACCCTTGGGTGTTGTATAAACAATCACTACTAAACCCTGGGTGTTGTATAAAATCAATCACTACTAAACCTACTGGGTGTTGTATAAACAATCACTACTAAACCCTGGGTGTTGTATAAACAATCACTAAAACCCTGGGTGTTGTATAAACAATCACTACTAAACCCTGGGTGTTGTATAAACAATCACTACTAAACCCTGGGTGTTGTATAAACAATCACTACTAAACCCTGGGTGTTGTATAAACAATCACTACTAAACCCTGGGTGTTGTATAAACAATCACTACTAAACCCTGGGTGTTGTATAAACAATCACTACTAAACCTGGGTGTTGTATAAACAATCACTACTAAACCCTGGGTGTTGTATAAACAATCACTACTAAACCCTGGGTGTTGTATAAACAATCACTACTAAACCCTGGGTGTTGTATAAACAATCACTACTAAACCCTGGGTGTTGTATAAACAATCACTACTAAACCCTGGGTGTTGTATAAACAATCACTACTAAACCCTTGGGTGTTGTATAAACAATCACTACTAAACCCTTGTGTGTTGTATAAACAATCACTACTAAACCCTTGGTGTTGTATAAACAATCACTACTAAACCTTGTGTGTTGTATAAACAATCACTACTAAACATTGTGTGTTGTATAAACAATCACTACTAAACCCTGGGTGTTGTATAAACAATCACTACTAAACCCTGGGTGTTAAATAAACAATCACTACTAAACCTTGTGTGTTGTATAAACAATCACTACTAAACCCTGGGTGTTGTATAAACAATCACTACTAAACCCTGGGTGTTGTATAAACAATCACTACTAAACCCTGGGTGTTGTATAAACAATCACTACTAAACCCTTTAGTGTTGTATAAACAATCACTACTAAACCGTGGGTGTTGTATAAACAATCACTACTAAACCCTGGGTGTTGTATAAACAATCACTACTAAACACTGGGATTTGTATAAACAATCACTACTAAACCCTGGGTGTTGTATAAACAATCACTACTAAACCCAATCACTACTAAACCACTGGGTGTTGTATAAACAATCACTACTAAACCCTTGGGTGTTGTATATACAATCACTACTAAACCCTGGGTGTTGTATAAACAATCACTACTAAACCCTGGGTGTTGTATAAACAATCACTACTAAACCCTGGGTGTTGTAAAACAATCACTACTAAACCTTGTGTGTTGTATAAACAATCACTACTAAACCCTGTGTGTTGTATAAACAATCACTACTAAACCTTGTGTGTTGTATAAACAATCACTACTAAACACTTGTGTGTTGTATAAACAATCACTACTAAACCCTTGGGTGTTGTATAAACAATCACTACTAAACATTGTGTGTTGTATAAACAATCACTACTGAACCTTGGGTGTTGTATAAACAATCAATACTAAACTCTGGGTGTTGTATAAACAATCACTACTAAACTCTGGATGTTGTATAAACAATCATTACTAAACCCTTGGGTGTTGTAAAAGCAATCACTACCAAACCCTGGGTGTTGTATAAACAATCACAACTAAACCCTGAGTGTTGTATAAACAAGCACTACTAAACACGAGGTGTTCTATAAACAATCACAACTAAACCATGGGTGTTGTATAAACAATCACTACTAAAACATGGGTGTTATATAAACAATTACTACTAAATCCTGGGTGTTGTATAAACAATCACAACTAAACCCTAGGTGTTGTACAACCAGTCACTACTGAACCATGGATGTTGTACAACCAGTCTTTACTAAACCTTGGGTGTTGTATAAACAATCACAACTAAACCCTGAGTGTTGTATAAACAATCAACACTAAACCCTGGGTGTTGTATAAACAATCACTACTAAACCCTTGGGTGTTGTAAAAGCAATCACTACCAAACCCTGGGTGTTGTATAAACAATCACTACTAAACCCATAAGTGTTGTATAAACAATCACTACTAAACCATGAGTGTTGTATAAACAAGCACTACTAAACACTAGGTGTTGTATAAACAATCACTACTAAACCATGTGTGTTGTATAAACAATCACTACTAAAACCTGGATGTTGTATAAACAATCACTACTAAACCGTGGGTGTTGTATAAACAATCACTACTAAACCCTTGGGTGTTGTAAAAACAATCACTACTAAACCCTTGGGGTTGTATAAACAATCATTACTAAACCTTGTGTGTTGTAAAAATCAATCACTACTAAACCCTGGGTGTTGTATAAACAATCACTACTAAACCCTGGGTGTTGTATAAACAATCACTACTAAACCATTGAGTGTTGTATAAATAATCACTATTAAACCCTGGATGTTGTATAAACAATCACTACTAAACCCTTGTGTGTTGTATAAACAATCACTACTAAACCCTGTGTGTTGTATAAACAATCACTACTAAACCCTGGGTGTTGTATAAACAATCCTACTAAACATTAGGTGTTGTATAAACAATCACTAATAAACACTGGGTGTCGTATAAACACTTCACTACTAAACCCTGGGTGTTGTATAAACAATCACTATTAAACCATGGGTGTTGTATAAACAATCACTACTAAACCGTGGGTGTTGTACAAACAATCACTACTAAACCCTTGGGTGTTGTAATAACAATCACTACTAAACCCTTGGGGTTGTATATACAATCATTACTAAACCTTGTGTGTTATATAAACAATCACTACTAAACCCTAAGTGTTGTATAAACAATCACTACTAAACCCTGGGTGTTGTATAAACAATCACTACTAAACCATTGAGTGTTGTATAAATAATCACTATTAAACCCTGGATGTTGTATAAACAATCACTACTAAACATTGTGTGTTGTATAAACAATCACTAATAAACACTGTGTTGTTGTATAAACAATCACTACTAAACCCTGGGTGTTGTATAAACAATCCTACTAAACATTAGGTGTTGTATAAACAATCACTAATAAACACTGGGTGTCGTATAAACAATCACTACTAAACCCTGGGTGTTGTATAAACAATCACTATTAAACCATGGGTGTTGTATAAACAATCACATCTAAACCCTTGGTGTTGTATATACAATCACTACTAAACCTTGGGTGTTAAATAAACAATCACTACTAAGCCTTGTGTGTTGTATAAACAATCACTACTAAACATTGTGTGTTGTATAAACAATCACTAGTAAACCCTGAGTGTTGTATAAACAATCAATACTAAACTCTGGGATTTGTATAAACAATGACTACTAAACCCTTGGGTGTTGTATAAACAATCACTACTAAACCATGGGTGTTGTATAAACAATCACTACTAAACCATTTAGTGTTGTATAAACAATCACTACTAAACCATGGGTGTTGTATAAACAATCACTACTAAACCGTTAGTGTTGTACAAACAATCAGTACTAAACCCTTGGGTGTTGTACAAACAATCACTACAAAACCCTGGGTGTTCTATAAACAATAACTACCCTAGGTGTTGTATAAACAATCACTACTAAACCATTTAGTGTTGTATAAACAATTACTACTAAACCATGGGTGTTGTATAAACAATCACTACTAAACCATGGGTGTTGTATAAACAATCACTACTAAACCCTGGGTGTTGTATAAACAATCACTACTAAACCCTGGGTGTTGTATAAACAATCACTACAAAACCCTGGGTGTTGTATAAACAATCACTACTAAACACTCGGTGTTGTAAAAACAATCACTAGTAAACACTTTAGTGTTGTATAAACAATCACTACTAAACCCTGGGTGTTGTATAAACAATCACTACTAAACATTGTGTTTTGTATAAACAATTACTATTAAACCTTGTGTGTTGTACAAACAATCACTACTAAACCCGCTGTGTTGTATAAACAATCACTACTAAACCCTTTAGTGTTGTATAACCAATCACTACTAAACCGTGAGTGTTATACAAACAATCACTACTAAACCCTTGGGTGTTGTATAGACAATCACTACTAAACCCTGGGTGTTGTATAAACAATCACTACTAAACCCTGGGTGTTGTATAAACAATCACTACTAAACAATCCTGGGTGTTGTATAAACAATCACTACTAAACCTTGGGTTGTATAAACAATCTACTAAACCTTGTTGTTGTATTAACAATCACTAATAAACCCTTATTGTTGTATAAACAATCACTACTAAACCTTGTGTTTTGTATAAACAATCACTACTAAGCCTTGTGTGTTGTACAAACAATCACTACTAAACCATGGGTGTTGTATAAATAATCACTACTAAACCCTGGGTGTTGTACAAACAATCACTACTAAACCCTTGGGTGTTGTATAAACAATCACTACTAAACCCTGGGTGTTGTATAAACAATCACTACTAAACCCTGTGTTGTATAAACAATCACTACTAAACCATTTAGTGTTGTATAAACAATCACTACTAAACCATGGTTGTATAAACAATCACTACTAAACCCTGTGTTGTATAAACAATCACTACTAAACCGTGGGTGTTGTATAAACAATCACTACTAAACCCTGGGTGTTGTATAAACAATCACTACTAAACCCTGGGTGTTGTATAAACAATCACTACTAAACCTTGTGTTGTATAAACAATATAAACAATCACTACTAAACCATGGGTGTTGTATAAACAATCACTACTAAACCCTGGGTGTTGTATAAACAATCACTACTAAACCCTGGGTGTTGTATAAACAATCACTACTAAACCCTGGGTGTTGTATAAACAATCACTACTAAACCCTTGTTGTATAAACAATCACTACTAAACCCTGGGTGTTGTATAAACAATCACTACTAAACCATTGGGTGTTGTATAAACAATCACTACTAAACAATCACTACTGTGGGTGTTGTATAAACAATCACTACTAAACCCTTGGTGTTGTATAAACAATCACTACTAAACCCTGTTGTTGTATAAACAATCACTACTAAACCTTGGGTGTTGTATAAACAATCACTACTAAACCATGGGTGTTGTATAAACAATCACTACTAAACCCTGGGTGTTGTATAAACAATCACTACTAAACCTTGTGTGTTGTATAAACAATCACTACTAAACCCTGGGTGTTGTATAAACAATCACTACTAAACTCTGGGTGTTGTATAAACAATCACTACTAAACCCTGGGTGTTGTATTGGGTGTTGTATAAACAATCACTACTAAACCATGGGTGTTGTATAAACAATCACTACTAAACCCTGGGTGTTGTATAAACAATCACTACTAAACCACTGGGTGTTGTATAAACAATCACTACTAAACCCTTGGTGTTGTATAAACAGTCACTACAAAACCCTGGGTGTTGTATAAACAATCACTACTAAACCTTGTGTGTTGTATAAACAATCACTACTAAACATTGTGTGTTGTATAAACAATCACTACTAAACCCTGAGTGTTGTATAAACAATCACTACTAAACCTTGGGTGTTGTATAAACAATCACTACTAAACCCTTGGGTGTTGTATAAACAATCACTACTAAACCATGGGTGTTGTATAAACAATCACTACTAAACCATTTAGTGTTGTATAAACAATCACTACTAAACCATGGGTGTTGTATAAACAATCACTACTAAACCGTGGGTGTTGTACAAACAATCACTACTAAACCCTTGGGTGTTGTATAAACAATCACTACTAAACCCTGGGTGTTCTATAAACAATAACTACCCTAGGTGTTGTATAAACAATCACTACTAAACCATTTAGTGTTGTACAAACAATCACTACTAAACCCTTGGGTGTTGTACAAACAATCACTACTAAACCCTGGGTGTTGTATAAACAATCACTACTAAACCCTGGGTGTTGTATAAACAATCACTACTAAACCCTGGGTGTTGTATAAACAATCACTACTAAACAATCACTTGTGTGTTGTATAAACAATCACTACTAAACCCTTGGTGTTGTATAAACAATCAATACTAAACTCTGGGTGTTGTATAAACAATCACTACTAAACCCTGGTGTTGTATAAACAATCATTACTAAACCCTTGGGTGTTGTAAAAGCAATCACTACCAAACCCTGGGTGTTGTATAAACAATCAATACTAAACTCTGGGTGTTGTATAAACAATCACTACTAAACTCTGGATGTTGTATAAACAATCATTACTAAACCCTTGGGTGTTGTAAAAGCAATCACTACCAAACCCTGGGTGTTGTATAAACAATCACAACTAAACCCTGAGTGTTGTATAAACAAGCACTACTAAACACGAGGTGTTCTATAAACAATCACAACTAAACCATGGGTGTTGTATAAACAATCACTACTAAACCATGGGTGTTGTATAAACAATCACTACTAAACCCTGGGTGTTGTATAAACAATCACTACTAAACCCTGGGTGTTGTATAAACAATCACTACTAAACCATGGGTGTTGTATAAACAATCACTACTAAACCTTGGGTGTTGTATAAACAATCACTACTAAACCCTGAGGTGTTGTATAAACAATCACTACTAAACCCTGGGTGTTGTATAAACAATCACTACTAAACCCTGGGTGTTGTATAAACAATCACTACTAAACCCTTGGTGTTGTATAAACAATCACTACTAAACCAATCACTACTAAACCTTGTGTTGTATAAACAATCACTACTAAACCCCTGTGTTGTATAAACAATCACTACTAAACCATGGGTGTTGTATAAACAATCACTACTAAACCCTGGGTGTTGTATAAACAATCACTACTAAACCCTGGGTGTTGTATAAACAATCACTACTAAACCCTGGGTGTTGTATAAACAATCACTACTAAACCCTGGGTGTTGTATAAACAATCACTACTAAACCCTGGGTGTTGTATAAACAATCACTACTAAACCCTTGGGTGTTGTAAAAACAATCACTACCAAACCCTGGGTGTTGTATAAACAATCACTACTAAACCATTGGTGTTGTATAAACAATCACTACTAAACCACTGGGTGTTGTATAAACAATCACTACTAAACCATGGGTGTTGTATAAACAATCACTACTAAACCCTGGGTGTTGTATAAACAATCACTACTAAACCCTGGGTGTTGTATAAACAATCACTACTAAACCCTTGGTGTTGTATAAACAATCACTACTAAACCCTTGTGTGTTGTATAAACAATCACTACTAAACCCTTGGGTGTTGTATAAACAATCACTACTAAACCCTGGGTGTTGTATAAACAATCACTACTAAACCCTGGGTGTTGTATAAACAATCACTACTAAACCATGGGTGTTGTATAAACAATCACTACTAAACCCTGGGTGTTGTATAAACAATCACTACTAAACCCTGGGTGTTGTATAAACAATCACTACTAAACCTTGGGTGTTAAATAAACAATCACTACTAAGCCTTGTGTGTTGTATAAACAATCACTACTAAACATTGTGTGTTGTATAAACAATCACTACTAAACCCTGAGTGTTGTATAAACAATCACTACTAAACCCTGGGTTTGTATAAACAATCACTACTAAACCCTTGGGTGTTGTATAAACAATCACTACTAAACCATGGGTGTTGTATAAACAATCACTACTAAACCATTTAGTGTTGTATAAACAATCACTACTAAACCATGGGTGTTGTATAAACAATCACTACTAAACCGTGGGTGTTGTACAAACAATCACTACTAAACCCTTGGGTGTTGTACAAACAATCACTACAAAACCCTGGGTGTTCTATAAACAATAACTACCCTAGGTGTTGTATAAACAATCACTACTAAACCATTTAGTGTTGTATAAACAATCACTACTAAACCATGGGTGTTGTATAAACAATCACTACTAAACCGTGGGTGTTGTATAAACAATCACTACTAAACCCTTGGGTGTTGTAAAAACAATCACTACTAAACCCTGGGTGTTGTATAAACAATCACTACTAAACCGTGGGTGTTGTATAAACAATCACTACTAAACCCTGGGTGTTGTATAAACAATCACTACTAAACCTTGTGTGTTGTATAAACAATCACTACTAAACACTTGTGTGTTGTATAAACAATCACTATTAAACCCTGTTGTATAAACAATCACTACTAAACATTGTGTGTTGTATAAACAATCACTACTGAACCTTGGGTGTTGTATAAACAATCACTACTAAACCTTGGGTGTTGTATAAACAATCACTACTAAACCCTGGTGTTGTATGTTGTATAAACAATCACTACTAAACCCTTGGGTGTTGTATAAACAATCACTACTAAACCCTGGGTGTTGTATAAACAATCACTACTAAACTCTGGGTGTTGTATAAACAATCACTACTAAACCCTTGGGTGTTGTATAAACAATCACTACTAAACCATGGGTGTTGTATAAACAATCACTACTAAACCCTTTAGTGTTGTATAAACAATCACTACTAAACCATTTAGTGTTGTATAAACAATCACTACTAAACCATGGGTGTTGTATAAACAATCACTACTAAACCATGGGTGTTGTATAAACAATCACTACTAAACCCTTGGGTGTTGTATAAACAATCACTACTAAACCCTGGGTGTTGTATAAACAATCACTACTAAACCCTGTTGGTGTTGTATAAACAATCACTACTAAACCCTGGGTGTTGTATAAACAATCACTACTAAACCTTGTGTGTTGTATAAACAATCAATACTAAACACTTGTGTGTTTTATAAACAATCAATACTAAACACTTGGGTGTTGTATAAACAATCACTACTAAACCCTGTTGTATAAACAATCACTACTAAACATTGTGTGTTGTATAAACAATCACTACTGAACCTTGGGTGTTGTATAAACAATCAATACTAAACTCTGGGTGTTGTATAAACAATCACTACTAAACCCTGGATGTTGTATAAACAATCATTACTAAACCCTTGGGTGTTGTAAAAACAATCACTACCAAACCCTGGGTGTTGTATAAACAATCACTACTAAACCGTGGGTGTTGTACAAACAATCACTACAAAACCCTGGATGTTCTATAAACAATAACTACCCCTAGGTGTTGTATAAACAATCACTACTAAACCATTTAGTGTTGTATAAACAATCACTACCAAACCCTGGGTGTTGTATAAACAATCACAACTAAACCCTGAGTTTTGTATAAACAAGCACTACTAAACACGAGGTGTTCTATAAACAATCACCACTAAACCATGGGTGTTGTATAAACAATCAATACTAAACACTTGTGTGTTTTATAAACAATCAATACTAAACACTTGTGTGTTGTATAAACAATCACTATTAAACCCTGTTGTATAAACAATCACTACTAAACACTTGGGTGTTGTACAAACAATCACTACTAAACCCTCGGTGTTGCATAAACAATCACTATTAAACCGTGGGTCTTGTACAAACAATCACTACTAAACCCTGGGTGTTGTATAAACAATCACTACTAAACCCTGGGTGTTAAATAAACAATCACTACTAAGCTTTGTGTGTTGTATAAACAATCACTAGTAAACCCTGGGTGTTGTATAAACAATCACTACTAAACCCTGGGAGTTGTACAAACAATCACTACTAAACCCTTGTTGTCACTACTAAACCCTGGGTGTTGTATAAACAATCACTACTAAACCATGGGTGTTGTATAAACAATCACTACTAAACCATGGGTGTTGTATAAACAATCACTACTAAACCCTTTAGTGTTGTATAAACAATCACTACTAAACCATTTAGTGTTGTATAAACAATCACTACTAAACCATGGGTGTTGTATAAACAATCACTACTAAACCGTGGGTGTTGTACAAACAATCACTACTAAACCCTTGGGTGTTGTATAAACAATCACTACTAAACCCTCGGTGTTGTATAAACAATCACTACTAAACCGTGGGTGTTGTATAAACAATCACTACTAAACCCTGGGTGTTGTATAAACAATCACTACTAAACCCTGTGTGTTGTATAAACAATCACTACTAAACACTTGTGTGTTGTATAAACAATCACTACTAAACACTTGTGTGTTGTATAAACAATCACTATTAAACCCTGTTGTATAAACAATCACTACTAAACATTGTGTGTTGTATAAACAATCACTACTGAACCTTGGGTGTTGTATAAACAATCAATACTAAACTCTGGGTGTTGTATAAACAATCACTACTAAACTCTGGATGTTGTATAAACAATCATTACTAAACCCTTGGGTGTTGTAAAAGCAATCACTACCAAACCCTGGGTGTTGTATAAACAATCACAACTAAACCCTGAGTGTTGTATAAACAAGCACTACTAAACACGAGGTGTTCTATAAACAATCACAACTAAACCATGGGTGTTGTATAAACAATCACTACTAAAACATGGGTGTTATATAAACAATTACTACTAAATCCTGGGTGTTGTATAAACAATCACAACTAAACCCTAGGTGTTGTACAACCAGTCACTACTGAACCATGGATGTTGTACAACCATTCTTTACTAAACCTTGGGTGTTGTATAAACAATCACAACTAAACCCTGAGTGTTGTATAAACAATCAACACTAAACCCTGGGTGTTGTATAAACAATCACTACTAAACCCTTGGGTGTTGTAAAAGCAATCACTACTAAACCCTGGGTGTTGTATAAACAATCACTACTAAACCATGAGTGTTGTATAAACAAGCACTACTAAACACTAGGTGTTCTATAAACAATCACAACTAAAACATGTGTGTAGTATAAACAATCACTACTAAAACCTGGATGTTGTATAAACAATCACTACTAAACCGTGGGTGTTGTACAAACAATCACTACTAAACCCTTGGGTGTTGTAATAACAATCACTACTAAACCCTTGGGGTTGTATATACAATCACTACTAAACCTTGTGTGTTGTATAAACAATCACTACTAAACCCTAAGTGTTGTATAAACAATCACTACTAAACCCTGGGTGTTGTATAAACAATCACTACTAAACCATTGAGTGTTGTATAAATAATCACTAATAAACCCTGGATGTTGTATAAACAATCACTACTAAACATTGTGTGTTGTATAAACAATCACTAATAAACACTGTGTGTTGTATAAACAATCACTACTAAACCCTGGGTGTTGTATAAACAATCCTACTAAACATTAGGTGTTGTATAAACAATCACTAATAAACACTGGGTGTCGTATAAACACTTCACTACTAAACCCTGGGTGTTGTATAAACAATCACTATTAAACCATGGGTGTTGTATAAACAATCACTACTAAACCGTGGGTGTTGTACAAACAATCACTACTAAACCCTTGGGTGTTGTAATAACAATCACTACTAAACCCTTGGGGTTGTATATACAATCATTACCAAACCTTGTGTGTTATATAGACAATCACTACTAAACCCTATTGTTGTATAAACAATCACTACTAAACCCTGGGTGTTGTATAAACAATCACTACTAAACCATTGAGTGTTGTATAAATAATCACTATTAAACCCTGGATGTTGTATAAACAATCACTACTAAACATTGTGTGTTGTATAAACAATCACTAATAAACACTGTTTGTTGTATAAACAATCACTACTAAACCCTGGGTGTTGTATAAACAATCACTACTAAACATTGGGTGTTGTATAAACAATCACTAATAAACACTGGGTGTTGTATAAACAATCACTACTAAACCCTGGGTGTTGTATAAACAATCACTACTAAACCATGGGTGTTGTATAAACAATCACTACTAAACCCTTGGTGTTGTATAAACAATCACTACTAAACCTTGGGTGTTGTATAAACAATCACTACTAAACCTTGTGTGTTGTATAAACAATCACTACTAAACATTGTGTGTTGTATAAACAATCACTAGTAAACCCTGAGTGTTGTATAAACAATCAATACTAAACTCTGGGATTTGTATAAACAATGACTACTAAACCCTTGGGTGTTGTATAAACAATCACTACTAAACCGTGGGTGTTGTACAAACAATCACTACTAAACCCTTGGGTGTTGTATGAACAATCACTACTAAACTATCGGTGTTGTATAAACAATCACTAGTAAACACTTTAGTGTTGTATAAACAATCACTACTAAACCATGGGTGTTGTATAAACAATCACTACTAAACCGTGGGTGTTGTACAAACAATCACTACTAAACCCTTGGGTGTTGTATAAACAATCACTACTAAACCCTGGGTGTTGTATAAACAATCACTACTAAACCTCGGTGTTGTATAAACAATCACTACTAAACCTTGTGTTTAGTATAAACAATCACTACTAAACCATGGGTGTTATATAAACAATCACTACTAAACCCTGGGTGTTGTATAAACAATCACTACTAAACCCTGGGTGTTGTATAAACAATCACTACTAAACCCTGGGTGTTGTATAAACAATCACTACTAAACCCTGGGTGTTGTATAAACAATCACTACTAAACCCTGGGTGTTGTATAAACAATCACTACTAAACCCTGGGTGTTGTATAAACAATCACTACTAAACCCTGTGTGTTGTATAAACAATCACTACTAAACTACTAAAAACCCTATAAACAATCACTACTAAACCCTGTGTGTTGTATAAACAATCACTACTAAACCCTTTAGTGTTGTATAAACAATCACTACTAGACCATGGGTGTTGTATAAACAATCACTACTAAACCGTGGGTATTGTACTAACAATCACTACTAAACCTTTGGGTGTTGTATAGACAATCACTACTAAACCCTGGGTGTTGTATAAACAATCACAACTATACCTTCTGTTCAGTATAAACAATACTAAAACAATCACTACTAAACCATGGGTGTTATATAAACAATCACTACTAAACCCTGGGTGTTATATAAACAATCACTACTAAACCATGTTTGTTGTACAAACAATCACTACTAAACCCTTGGGTGTTGTGTATACAGTCACTACAAAACCCTGGGTGTTGTATAAACAATCACTACTAAACACTGGGTGTTGTATAAACAATCACTACTAAACCCTGGGTGTTGTATAAACAATCACATCTAAACATTTTGTTTTGTACAAACAGTCACTACTAAACCCTGGGTTTTGTATAAACAATCATTACTAAACCCTGGGTGTTATATAAACAATCACTACTAAACCCTGGGTGTTGTATAAACAATCACTACTAAACACTGGGTGTTGTATAAACAATCACTACTAAACCCTTGGGTGTTGTATATACAGTCACTACAAAACCTTGTGTGTTGTATAAACAAGCACTACTACACCTTGTGTGTTGTATAAACAATCACTACAAATCCCTGGGTGTTGTATAAACAATCACTACCCTAGGTGTTGTATAAACAATCACAACTAAACACTTGTGTGTTGTAATAACAATCACTACTTAACCCTTGGTGTTATATATACAATGACTACTAAACCCTGGTTGTTGTACAAACAATCACTACTAAACCATGGGTGTTGTATAAATAATCACTACTAAACTGTGGGTGTTGTACAAACAATCACTACTAAACCCTTGGGTGTTGTATAGACAATCACTACAAAACCCTGGGTGTTGTATAAACAATCACTACTAAACACTCGGTGTTGTATAAACAATCACTAGTAAACACAATTACTAAACCCTTGGGTGTTGTATAAACAATCACTACTAAACCCTGTGTTGTATAAACAATCACTACTAAACCCTGGGTGTTGTATAAACAATCACTACTAAACCTTGTGTTTTGTATAAACAATTACTACTAAACCTTGTGTGTTGTACAAACAATCACTACTAAACCCACTGTGTTGTATAAACAATCACTACTAAACCCTTTAGTGTTGTATAAACAATCACTACTAAACCGTGAGTGTTGTACAAACAATCACTACTAAACCCTTGGGTGTTGTATAGACAATCACTACAAAACCCTGGATGTTGTATAAACAATCACTACCCTAGGTGTTGTATAAACAATCACTACTAAACACTCGGTGTTGTATAAACAATCACTAGTAAACACTTTAGTGTTGTATAAACAATCACTACTAGACCATGGGTGTTGTATAAACAATCACTACTAAACCGTGGGTATTGTACTAACAATCACTACTAAACCTTTGGGTGTTGTATAAACAATCACAACTAAACCTTGTGTTTAGTATAAACAATCACTTCTAAACCATGGGTGTTATATAAACAATCACTACTAAACCCTGGGTGTTATATAAACAATCACTACTAAACCCTGGGTGTTGTATAAACAATCACTACTAAACCTTGTGTTTTGAATAAACAATCACTACTAAATCATCGGTGTTGTATAAACAATCACTACTAAACCGTGGGTGTTGTACAAACAATCACTACAAAACCCTTGGCTGTTGTAATAACAATCACTAATAAACCCTTATTGTTGTATTAACAATCACTACTAAACCCTTGGGTGTTGTATAAACAATCACTACTAAACCCTTGTGTTGTATAAACAATCACTACTAAACCTTGTGTGTTGTATAAACAATCACTACTAAACCTTGTGTGTTGTACAAACAATCACTACTAAACCATGGGTGTTGTATAAATAATCACTACTAAACTTTGGGTGTTGTACAAACAATCACTACGAAACCCTTGGGTGTTGTATAAACAATCACTACTAAACACTCGGTGTTGTATAAACAAACACTACTAAACCCTGGGTGTTGTATAAACAATCACTACTAAACCCACTGTGTTGTATAAACAATCACTACTAAACCCTTTAGTGCTGTATAAACAATCACTAATAAACCGTGACTGTTGTATAAACAATCACTACTAAACCGTGACTGTTGTACAAACAATCACTACTAAACCCTTGGGTGTTGTATAGACAATCACTACAAAACCCTGGGTGTTGTATAAACAATCACTACTAAGTGTTGTATAAACAATCACTACTAAACACTCGGTGTTGTATAAACAATCACTACTAAACACCTTGTATAAACAATCACTACTAAACCCTGTTGTATAAACAATCACTACTGGACCATGGGTGTTGTATAAACAATCACTACTAAACCGTGGGTATTGTACTAACAATCACTACTAAACCCTGGGTGTACTAACAATCACTACTAAACCTTTGGGTGTTGTATAGACAATCACTACTAAACCCTGGGTGTTGTATAAACAATCACAACTAAACCTTGTGTTTTGTATAAACAATCACTACTAAACCATGGGTGTTGTATAAACAATCACTACTAAACCCTGGGTGTTGTATAAACAATCACTACTAAACCCTGGGTGTTGTATAAACAATCACTACTAAACCTTGTGTGTTGTATAAACAATCACTACTAAACCATGGGTGTTGTATAAACAATCACTACTAAACCCTTGGTGTTGTATAAACAATCACTACTAAACCCTTATTTTTGTATTAACAATCACTACTAAACCCTTATTGTTGTATAAACAATCACTACTAAACCTTGTGTTTTGTATAAACAATCACTACTAAACCTTGTGTGTTGTACAAACAATCACTACTAAACCATGGGTGTTGTATAAATAATCACTACAAAACCCTTGGTATAAACAATCACTACAAAACCCTTTGTTGTAATAACAATCACTACTAAACCCTTGGGTGTTGTATAACAATCACTAGTAAACACTTTAGTGTTGTATAAACAATCACTACTAAACCATGGGTGTTGTATAAACAATCACTACTAAACCCTGGGTGTTGTATAAACAATCACTACTAAACCTTGGGTGTTGTATAAACAATCACTACTAAACCCTGGGTGTTGTATAAACAATCACTACTAAACCCTGGTGTTATAAACAATCACTACTAAACCCTGTATAAACAATCACAACTAAACCTTGTGTTTAGTATAAACAATCACTACTAAACCATGGGTGTTATATAAACAATCACTACTAAACCCAGGGTGTTGTATAAACAATCACTACTAAACCTTGTGTGTTGTATAAACAATCACTACTAAACCATGGGTGTTGTATAAACAATCACTACTAAACCGTGGGTGTTGTACAAACAATCACTACTAAACCCTTGGGTGTTGTAATAACAATCACTACTAAACCCTTATTTTTGTATTAACAATCACTACTAAACCCTTATTGTTGTATAAACAATCACTACTAAACCTTTTGTTTGTATAAACAATCACTACTAAACCTTGTGTGTTGTACAAACAATCACTACTAAACCATGGGTGTTGTATAAACAATCACTACTAAACCCTGGGTGTTCACTACTAAACCCTGTTGTATAAACAATCACTACTAAACCCTTGGTGTTGTATGTATAAACAATCACTACTAAACTCTCGGTGTTGTATAAACAATCACTAGTAAACACTTTAGTGTTGTATAAACAATCACTACTAGACCATGGGTGTTGTATAAACAATCACTACTAAACCGTGGGTATTGTACTAACAATCACTACTAAACCTTTGGGTGTTGTATAAACAATCACTACTAAACCCTGGGTGTTGTATAAACAATCACTACTAAACCCTGGGTGTTGTATAAACAATCACTACTAAACCATGGGTGTTGTATAAACAATCACTACTAAATCATCGGTGTTGTATAAACAATCACTACTAAACCGTGGGTGTTGTACAAACAATCACTACAAAACCCTTGGCTGTTGTAATAACAATCACTACTAAACCCTTATTGTTGTATTAACAATCACTACTAAACCCTTATTGTTGTATAAACAATCACTACTAAACCTTGTGTTTTGTATAAACAATCACTACTAAACCTTGTGTGTTGTACAAACAATCACTACTAAACCATGGGTGTTGTATAAATAATCACTACTAAACTGTGGGTGTTGTACAAACAATCACTACTAAACCCTTGGGTGTTGTATAAACAATCACTACTAAACCTTGTGTGTTGTATAAACAATCACTACAAATCCCTGGGTGTTCTATAAACAATCACTACCCTAGGTGTTGTATAAACAATCACTACTAAACCGTGGGTGTTGTACAAACAATCACTACTAAACCCTTGGGTGTTGTATAGACAATCACTACTAAACCCTGGGTGTTGTATAAACAATCACTACTAAACCCTTGGGTGTTGTATAAACAATCACTACCAAACCTTGTTTGTTGTATAAACAATCACTATTAAACCCTGGGTGTTGTATAAACAATCACTACTAAACCTTGTGTTTTGTATAAACAATCACTACTTAACCCTGGGTGTTGTATAAAAAATCACTACTAAACCCTGGGTGTTGTATAAACAATCACTACTAAACCCTGAGTGTTGTATAAACAATCACTACTAAATACTGGGTGTTATACATAAGAATTTATTGATATTATGTAAGAGTGCATTACCGAGTTTTACATAAATTGTTGTAATAGGATATTACCACGAATAAACATTGCGTAAACCAGTTGTCAATTTGAGGCTTAAGACAACGTTTGCCTCTATTTAACGCATGATGTCTTAGTATACTAAAAGCAAACTAATTATCTGTGTGACGAGAAACCCACTTGTTGAGAAATTTATATGCAAAAACGGCTCGTTTGGGCTGAGAAAACACTTTTACATAGAAGAGCGAACAACGTTTCGACCTTCTTCGGTCATCGTCAGGTTCACGACCGAAGAAGGTCGAAACGTTGTTCGCTCTTCTATGTAAAAGTGTTTTCTCAGCCCAAACGAGCCGTTTTAGCATATAAACTAATTATCTATCTAAGACTCTGTAAACTAACTTAATTATCTAATTAAGATTACGTAAACTAACTTAATTACCTATCTAAGACTCTGTAAACCAATCTAATTCCATTACTTAGACCCTACAAACCAAGCTAAAAATAACTAGAAATGTCCCTTTCGAAAAAAAACAAAAACGCATGGTGTTACATTTTATGTTTATCGAAGTGTATCGAACTCATCATTATCGAGTTAAGACTCACGACTGTCCTGCAGTGAAACACTAATATCGAACTCATGATTATCGAGTTAAGACTCACGACTATTCTGCAGTGAGACACTAATATCGAACTCATGATTATCGAGTTAAGACTCACGACTGTCCTGCAGTGAGACACTAATTTCAAACTCATGATTATCGAGTTAAGACTCACAACTGTCCTGCAGTGAGACACTAATATCGAACTCATAATTATCGAGTTAAGACTAACGATTGTCCTGCTGTGAGACACTGATATCGAACTCATGATTATCGAGTTAAGACTCACGACTGTCCTGCAGTGAGACACTAATTTCAAACTCATGATTATCGAGTTAAGACTCACGACTGTCCTGCAGTGAGACACTAATATCGAACTCATGATTATCGAGTTAAGACTCTCGACTATCCTGCAGTGAGACACTAATATCGAACTCATGATTACCGAGTTAAGACTCACGACTGTCCTGCAGTGAGACACTAATATCGAACTCATGATTATCGAGTTAAGACTCACGACTGTCCTGCAGTGAGACACTAATTTCAAACTCATGATTATCGAGTTAAGACTCACAACTGTCCTGCAGTGAGACACTAATATCGAACTCATAATTATCGAGTTAAGACTAACGATTGTCCTGCTGTGAGACACTGATATCGAACTCATGATTATCGAGTTAAGACTCACGACTGTCCTGCAGTGAGACACTAATTTCAAACTCATGATTATCGAGTTAAGACTCACGACTGTCCTGCAGTGAGACACTAATATCGAACTCATGATTATCGAGTTAAGACTCTCGACTATCCTGCAGTGAGACACTAATATCGAACTCATGATTACCGAGTTAAGACTCACGACTGTCCTGCTGTGAGACACTAACTTCTAATCTTATTCTTTAAATGCTCCAGAATTTCTTGAATGATTAAAAAATAAACTATACTGGTATTTTTCTATTACTAAAAACATGATATCGAATAAAGACACAGAAGTTATACAAAACTATCAGAGTTTATCAACAGGGAAAATGGACAGTTAGTGTTTATGATGATTTATCGCTTTCTAACCAGCAAATGTGGTAGCTACATACACTTGCAAGTATGTTTAACATTAGTGTTCACCATATTGTTTAAATCAGGTATAACAATACTGACATAGATATATAAATGTTTAACATTAGTGTTCACCATATTGTGTAAAGAAGGTATAACAATACTGGCATAGATATATAAATGTTTAACATTAGTGTTCACCATATTTTTTAAAGAAGGTATAACAATACTGACATAGATATATAGATGTTTGACTTTAGTGTTCACCATATTGTTTAAAGAAGGTATAACAATACTGACATAGATATATAAATGTTTAACATTAGTGTTCACCATATTGTTTAAAGAAGATACAACAACACTGACATAGATATATAAATGTCTAGCATTAGTGTTCACCATATTGTTTAAAGAAGATACAACAACACTGACATAGATATATAAATGTCTAGCATTAGTGTTCATTATATTGTTTAAAGAAGGTATAACAATACTGACATAGATATATAGATGTTTAACATTAGTATTCACCATCCTGTTTAAAGAAGGTGTAACAATACTGACATAGATATATAAATGTTTAACATTAGTATTCATCATATTGTTTAAAGAAGGTATAACAATACTGACATAGATATATAAATGTTTAACATTAGTGTTCACCATATTGTTTAAAGAAGGTATGACAATACTGACATAGATATATAAATATTTATCATTTGTGTTCACCATATTGTTTAAAGAAGGTATAACAATACTGACATAGATATATAAATCTTTAACATTAGTGTTCACCATATTGTTTAAAGAAGGTACGTCAGTACTGACATAAATATATGGATGTTTAACATTAGTGTTCACCATATTGTTTAAAGAAGGTATAACAATACTGACATAAATATATAGATGTTTAACATTAGTGTTCACCATATTGTTTAAAGAAGGTATAACAATACTGACATAGATATATAAATGTTTAAAATTAGTGTTCACCATATTGTTTAAAGAAGGTATAACAATAATGACATAGATATATAAATGTTTAACATTAGTGTTCACCATATTTTTTAAAGAAGGTATAACAATACTGACATAGATATATAGATGTTTGACTTTAGTGTTCACCATATTGTTTAAAGAAGGTATAACAATACTCACACAGATATATAAATGTTTAACATTAGTGTTCACCATATTGTTTAAAGAAGATACAACAACACTGACATAGATATATAAATGTCTAGCATTAGTGTTCATTATATTGTTTAAAGAAAGTATAACAATACTGACATAGATATATAGATGTTTAACATTAGTATTCACCATCCTGTTTAAAGAAGGTGTAACAATACTGACATAGATATATAAATGTTTAACATTAGTATTCACCATATTGTTTAAAGAAGGTATAACAATACTGACATAGATATATAAATGTTTAACATTAGTGTTCACCATATTGTTTAAAGAAGGTATGACAATACTGACATAGATATATAAATATTTATCATTTGTGTTCACCATATTGTTTAAAGAAGATATAACAATACTGACATAGATATATAAATCTTTAACATTAGTGTTCACCATATTGTTTAAAGAAGGTACGTCAGTACTGACATAAATATATGGATGTTTAACATTAGTGTTCACCATATTGTTTAAAGAAGGTATAACAATACTGACATAGATATATAGATGTTTAACATTAGTGTTCACCATATTGTTTAAAGAAGGTATAACAATACTGACATAGATATATAAATGTTTAAAATTAGTGTTCACCATATTGTTTAAAGAAGGTATAACAATAATGACATAGATATATAAATGTTTAACATTAGTGTTCACCATATTGTTTAAAGAAGGTATGACAATACTGACATAGATATATAAATATTTATCATTTGTGTTCACCATATTGTTTAAAGAAGGTATAACAATACTGACATAGATATATAAATCTTTAACATTAGTGTTCACCATATTGTTTAAAGAAGGTACGTCAGTACTGACATAAATATATGGATGTTTAACATTAGTGTTCACCATATTGTTTAAAGAAGGTATAACAATACTGACATAGATATATAGATGTTTAACATTAGTGTTCACCATATTGTTTAAAGAAGGTATAACAATACTGACATAGATATATAAATGTTTAACGTTAATATTCGCCATGTAGTTTAAAGAAGGTATAACAATACTGACATAGATATATAAATGTTTAACATTAGTGTTCACCATATTATTTAAAGAAGGTACGTTACTATTGACATATTGACATTTAAACATATTGTTTAAAGAAGGTACGTTAGTACTGACTTAGATATATAAATGTTTATGATACGTTAAAATGAGTAGTAACCGCCCGACATGGCCAAGCGTGTTAAGGGGTGTGACTCGTAATTTGAAGGTCGTGGGTTTGCATGTCCGTCGCGCCAAACATGCTCGCCCTTTCAGCCGTGGGGGCATTATATAGTAACGGTCAATCCCGCTATTCGTTGGTAAAAGAGTAGCCCAAGAGTTGGCGGTGGGTGGTGATGACTAGCTGCCTTCCTTCTGGTTTTACACTACTAAATTAGGGACGGCTAGCACAGATAGCACTCTAATGGCTTTGTGCGAAATTAAAAAAAACATACCAAACAAACAATGAAGACAGTAGTAAGAAGGTACCGCTTATTTTACGAATAACTTGAGTAAATTGATATATTGGTATGAATGACATACTTACAGATAGTATTGTATATATAATATAAGTCAGACTTGTTTTAATAAATTTGTATAATTGTTTCGGCACAATATAAGCTCTTAGTGGTTTGGTCACTGCGGGAAACGAACACTGATTTCTAATTACGTCTGTTCCAAAACATATCCGTGTTAAATTTAGATTGTTGTTTTCAAACGTCATATAAACGTCATTGTTTCAGATAATCAAATCGTTTGTAAAACTTGACCCAGGATGAACTAGTACAGTTACAGTAGATATTGTATTTAATGTCCAGCTAACGACCTCAAGTTTTCGTAACTGCACGCGATTAATACTATTCACTTTTCATACATTTCTTCCCCTGGTGGTGACGACAGACCAGGTACACGCTTTTACTTTTATGTTATGCTAATTATTTATTCACGAGGCGAAATCCAAAGAAAATTATCTGAGGTAAAATAAGATTAGTTAAGTAAACTCTAGCGTGTCATACACATTCTGTAGCCGGGTTGGAAACTTGATGAATTTAGAAATTGGTTTAATCGAATAAAACCTTCATAATCATTTATTTGACGTTGTTCAGACGCATTCTAAGTTTGTGTCCGGTAAACTCAGTAATGAAGACTTAGAATTTACGTGACATTTAATGAAGGAACATAATCTTAGTTCTAGGTTTTTACGTATTAGTCCTGGAAAGACATTAAACCATCTAGCGGAATAGGTTAGTGTTAGTGATAGTACACGTTTTTGTAATTCATGCTGCAAGTTACAGATTTAGACAAACTTCTGTGTCTTATTAATATTTTTTTTAGAACCATCTGGAAGACAAACAAAATTCGTCTCTTGGTGGTTCGGTGAGAAATCTGAGGGCTTGCAACTTTGCTTTTGCGATTTAAAACTAGCTCTCGATCGAGAGTTGAGCATTTCACTCCTAGGTAAGATCGTTTGGTGGCTCGAGACTGTTGTGATGAAGGAATTGCGTGAGAACATGTTTCCATGGTTTCTATTAAATCAATTTATCCAGTTGATGAGTTCATAACTCAAAGAAAATGGAATCTGTGTGGAAAAACTGGTTACCGAGAAATGACACTTTCTGGTTGAGTGTTCTATCGAAAGATTTGACATGAACAAAAACAACCGATTAAAAAAAAAATCAAATTTAATTGCGCAAGACGAATATGAATAACAGCTTATATAAACATGATTCTATACATCATCATTATAATTATATCTTATCACAATAACAGCTTATATAAACATGATTCTATACAAAAACAAACACGATTCTATATAAACACAAACATGATTCTATATAAAAACAACCACCATTTTACATAAAATAAAAATCATTCTATATAAAAACAAACGTGATTCTATATAAAATACTTCAAACAAATTAATCTTTACAAGTAGAAACATTCCTAGTTAAAAATAAAGATTTAATGTATGTGTTACCTCAGGAGATTGTTCACTTTAATCACAGGAGAAATTTAAAAAATTAAATCTACCAAAATAAGATAAAAAATTTACTTTGAGCAAAGTATTTTAAATATACAGGACGTTGAAAGTTCACAATTTGCCCAAATGATGAAGAGGATTAATTATACGACAAAAACATTTCTTATCACTTTAAAAAATCTCACCAGTTTAACATATCTCATCATTTTAAAATATCTAAACGCTTCATATCTCATCACTTTATGTCTTGTAACTTTATATCTCATCACTTTATATCTTATCACTTTAAAATATAAAGTTTCATAAGTAGCTTTGAGACTTGGGATTCGGAAACAATGTTCAGCTGAATCAGGCTTATCCTGGATACGACCAAAATATATTAAGAAGAGCAAATAGACTACAAATGAAGTGAAGAAACCATTTTCATCTTTAAAGTAGATCGAGCCCACCAGCGACGGGTGGCGTGAGTACATTGTTGGCACACCACCCCGAAGAAGTACGAGTTTTAAAGGACCGAAAGTTCCACTGACGAGGGGCACTGAACACAACATAATGTTAATCAGTCTTATCTGATAGTCTGTAACAAATCTCTACTAAAAGCTTTTCCCCTTGATATCCACGAACAGAAATTTGAATGGATTCAGCCTCCTTGCTATTATCTTTAATATTATCAACTTCAACAGGATGTACCTCACACTTTACGCATACAGCAACTCCTTCCGCTCTCTTTACAAATCTATCATTATTAAATAATCCATAACCATGTGTTTCAAAGAAATTTCTGACTTCAAAATCATCTACATTTAACAATGTTTCAGTTATTCCCATTATATCAAAATAATCTCTACGAGTACCCTAAAGTCAGCTATTTTAATATCTTATCACTTTATATCTTATCACTTTGTATCTCATCACATTATGTCTTATCACTTTATGCCTTATCACTTCATGTCTCATAACTTTATATCTTATCACTTTATATCTCATCACTTTATATTTTATCACTTTATATCTTATCACTTTATATCTCATCACATTATGTCTTATCACTTTATATGTTTTCAATTTCTCCCTCATCACTTTATATCTGATCACTTTGTATCTTATCTCTTTATATCTCATTATTTTATATCTCATCACTTTTTATCTGATCATTTATGTCTTATCAATTTATATCTCATCACTTTATGTAATATCACATTATGTCTTATCACTTTATATCTCATTACTTTATGTCTTATCACTTTCTATCTCATAACTTTATATCTCATCACTTCATATTTTATCACTTTATATCTCATCACATTATGTCTTATCACTTTATGATTTCACTTTCTCTCTCATCACATTATATCTCATCACATTATGACTAATCACTTTATGTCTTATCACTTTATATCTCATTACTTTATATTTTATCACTTTATATCTTATCACTTTATATCCCATCACTTTATGTATTATCACATTATTTCTTATCTCTTCATGTCTTATCACTTTATATCTCATTACTTTATATCTTATCACTTTGTATTATATCACTTTATATCTCATCACATTATGTCTTATCACTTTATGCCTTATCAATTTATATCTCATCACTTTATATCTCATCACTTTATATGTCATATCTTAATATCTTATCACTCCATATCTCATAACATTATGTCTTATCACTTTATATCTTGTCACTTTATATCTTATCACATTATGTCTTATCACTTCATGTCTCATCACATTATGTCTTATAACTTTATATCTTATCACTTTATGCCTTGTCACTTTATATCTCATTACTTTATATCTTGTCACTTTATATCTCATCACTTTATATTTTATCACTTAATATTTTATCACTTTATATCTCATCACATTATGTCTAATCACTTTATGTCTTATCACTTTATATCTCATCACTTTATATCTTATAACTTTATATCTCATCGCTTTATATCTCATCACTTTATGTCTTATCACTTTATATTTCATCACTTTATATTTTATCATTTTATGTCTCATCACTTTATATCTCATCATTTTATATCTCATCACTTTATATTTTATCACTTTATATCTTATCACTTTGAAATATCTTGTCACTTTATATCTTATCAATTTATATCTTATCAATTTATATCTCATCACTTTTTATCTTATCACTTTATATTTTCTCACTTTATATCTCATCACATCATATATTATCACTTTATGTCATATCACTTTATATTTCATTACTTTATATCTTATCACTTTATATCTTATCATTTTATATCTCATCACTTTATATCTCATCACTTTTTATCTGATCACTTTATGTCTTATCAATTTATATCTCATCACTTTATATGTCATCACTTTATGTCTTATCACTTTATATCTCATCACTTTATAACTCATAACTTTATATCTCATAACTTTATATCTCATCACTTCATATTTTATCACTTTATATCTCATCACATTATGTCTTATCACTTTATATCTTATAACTTTATATCTCATCACTTCATATTTTATCACTTTATATCTCATCACATTATGTCTTATCACTTTATATGTTTTCAATTTCTCTCTCATCACTTTATATCTGATCACTTTGAATCTTATCTCTTTATATCTCATTATTTTATATCTCATCACTTTTTATCTGATCATTTATGCCTTATCAATTTATATCTCATCACTTTATGTAATATCACATTATGTCTTATCACTTTATGTCTTATCACTTTATATCTCATCACTTTATGTCTTATCACTTTATATCTCATAACTTTATATCTTGTCACTTTATGTCTTCTCACTTTATATCTCATCACTTTATGTCTTATCACTTTATGCCTTATCACTTTATATCTCATAACTTTATATCTTGTCACTTTATGTCTTCTCACTTTATATCTTATCACTTTATATCTTATCACTTTATATCTCATCACTTTATATCTCATCACTTTTTATCTGATCATTTATGTCTGATCAATTTATATCTCATCACTTTATATCTCATCACATTATGTCTTATCACTTTATGTCTTATCACTTTATCTCTCATCACTTTATATCTTATCACTTTGTATCATATCACTTTATATCTCATCACTTTATGTCTTATCACTTTATATCTCATAACTTTATATCTTGTCACTTTATGTCTTCTCACTTTATATCTCATCACTTTATGTCTTATCACTTTATGCCATATCACTTTATATCTCATAACTTTATATCTTGTCACTTTATGTCTTCTCACTTTATATCTTATCACATTATGTCTTATCACTTCATGTCTCATCACATTATGTCTTATAACTTTATATCTTATCACTTTATGCCTTGTCACTTTATATCTCATTACTTTATATTTTGTCACTTTATATCTCATCACTTTATATTTTATCACTTTATGTTTTATCACTTTATATCTCATCACTTTATATCTTATAACTTTATATTTTATCACTATATATCTCATCACATTATGTCTAATCACTTTATGTCTTATCACTTTATATCTCATCACTTTATATCTTATAACTTTATATCTCATCGCTTTATATCTCATCACTTTATGTCTTATCACTTTATATCTCATCACTTTATATTTTATCACTTTATGTCTTATTACATTATGTCTAATCACTTTATGTCTTATCACTTTATATCTCATCACTTTATATTTTATAACTTTATATCTCATCGCTTTATATCTCATCACTTTATGTCTTATCACTTTATATCTCATCACTTTATATTTTATCACTTTATGTCTCATCACATTATCTCTTATCACTTTATATCTCATCACTTTATATTTTATCACTTTATATCTTATCACTTTGAAATATCTTGTCACTTTATATCTTATCAATTTATATCTCATCACTTTATATCTGATCACTTTGTATCTTATCTCTTTATATCTCATTATTTTATATCTCATCACTTTATATCTGATCATTTATGTCTTATCAATTTATATTTCATCACTTTATGTATTATCACATTATGTCTTATCACTTTATATCTTATCACTTTATATCTCATCACTTTATATCTTATCACTTTATATCTTATCACTTTATATCTTATCACTTTGTATCTCATCACATTATGTCTTATCACTTTATGCCTTATCACTTCATGTCTTGTCACTTTGTATCTCATCACTTTATATCTTATCACTTTATATCTCATAACTTTATATCTTATCACTTTATATTTTATCACATTTATATCCCATCACATTATGTCTTATCACTTTATATCTTATACCTTTATATTTTATCACTTTATATCTCATCACATTATGTCTTATCACTTTATATCTTGTCACTTTATATCTTAACACTATATGTCTTGTCAATATATATCTCATCACTTTATGTCTCATCACTTTGTATCTTATCTTTTTATATCTCATTATTTTACATCTCATCACTTTTTATCTGATCATTTATGTCTTATCAATTTATATCTCATCACTTTATGTATTAACACATTATGTCTTATCACTTTATATGTTTTCAATTTCTCCCTCATAACTTTATATCTTATCACTTTGTATCTTATCTCTTTATATCTCATCACTTTTTATCTGATCATTTATGTCTTATCAATTTATATCTTATAACTTTATATCTCATCACTTCATATTTTATCACTTTATATCTCATCACATTATGTCTTATCACTTTATGCCTTATCACTTCATATCTCATCACTTTATATCTTATCACTTTATATTTTCTCACTTTATATCAAATCACATCATATATTTTCACTTTATGTCATATCACTCTTTATATTTCATTACTTTATATCTTATCACTTTGTATTTTATCATTTTATATCTCATCACTTTTTATCTGATCACTTTATGTCTTATCAATTTATATCTCATCACTTTATATGTCATCACTTTATGTCTTATCAATTTATATTTTATCACTTCATGTATTATTACTTTATATCTCATCATTTTATATCTTATCACTTTATGTCTTGTAATTTTATATCTCATCACTTTGTATCTTATAACATTATATCTTATCACTTTAAAATATTTTGTCACTTTATATCTTATCACTTTAAAATATTTTGTCACTTTATATCTTAACACTTTATATCTCATCACTTAATATTTTATCACTTTATATCTTATCACTTTATATCTTATCACCTTATGTCTCATCACATTATCTCTTATCACTTTATATCTCATCACTTTATATTTTATCACTTTATATCTTATCACTTTGAAATATCTTGTCACTTTATATCTTATCAATTTATATCTCATCACTTTATATCTGATCACTTTGTATCTTATCTCTTTATATCTCATTATTTTATATCTCATCACTTTATATCTGATCATTTATGTCTTATCAATTTATATTTCATCACTTTATGTATTATCACATTATGTCTTATCACTTTATATCTTATCACTTTATATCTCATCACTTTATATCTCATCACTTTATATCTTATCACTTTATATCTTATCACTTTGTATCTCATCACATTATGTCTTAATACTTTTATGCCTTATCACTTCATGTCTTGTCACTTTGTATCTCATCACTTTATATCTTATCACTTTATATCTCATAACTTTATATCTTATCACTTTATATTTTATCACATTTATATCCCATCACATTATGTCTTATCACTTTATATCTTATACCTTTATATTTTATCACTTTATATCTCATCACATTATGTCTTATCACTTTATATCTTGTCACTTTATATCTTAACACTATATGTCTTGTCAATATATATCTCATCACTTTATGTCTCATCACTTTGTATCTTATCTTTTTATATCTCATTATTTTACATCTCATCACTTTTTATCTGATCATTTATGTCTTATCAATTTATATCTCATCACTTTATGTATTAACACATTATGTCTTATCACTTTATATGTTTTCAATTTCTCCCTCATAACTTTATATCTTATCACTTTGTATCTTATCTCTTTATATCTCATCACTTTTTATCTGATCATTTATGTCTTATCAATTTATATCTTATAACTTTATATCTCATCACTTCATATTTTATCACTTTATATCTCATCACATTATGTCTTATCACTTTATGCCTTATCACTTCATATCTCATCACTTTATATCTTATCACTTTATATTTTCTCACTTTATATCAAATCACATCATATATTTTCACTTTATGTCATATCACTTTATATTTCATTACTTTATATCTTATCACTTTGTATTTTATCATTTTATATCTCATCACTTTTTATCTGATCACTTTATGTCTTATCAATTTATATCTCATCACTTTATATGTCATCACTTTATGTCTTATCAATTTATATTTTATCACTTCATGTATTATTACTTTATATCTCATCATTTTATATCTTATCACTTTATGTCTTGTAATTTTATATCTCATCACTTTGTATCTTATAACATTATATCTTATCACTTTAAAATATTTTGTCACTTTATATCTTATCACTTTAAAATATTTTGTCACTTTATATCTTAACACTTTATATCTCATCACTTTATATCTTATCACCTTATGTGTTATCACTTGATGTCTTATTACTTTATATTTCATCACTTTATATCTTATCACTTTATGTCTTGCAATTTTATATCTCATCACTTTGTATCTCAACATTTTATATCTAATAACTTTATATCTTATCACTTTAAAATATTTTGTCACTTTATATCTTAACACTTTATATCTCATCACTTTATATCTTAACACTTTATATCTCATCACTTTGTTTCTCATCACTTTATATCTTATCACTTTATATCTCATCACTTTATATTTTATCACTTTATATCTTATCACTTTAAAATATCTTGTATCTTTATATCTCATTTACTTTATGTCTTATCTTTTAATATCTTATCACTTTATATCTTAACACTTTATATTTGATAACTTTATATCTCATCACTTTATGCCTTATAACTTTATATCTCATCACTTTATATCGCATCTCTTCATATTTTAACACTTTATATCTAATCACTTTATGTCTTATAAATTTATATCTCATAACTTTATATTTCATCCCATTATG
The DNA here is from genome assembly GCF_004210375.1 of Tachypleus tridentatus. Lineage (NCBI taxonomy): Eukaryota > Metazoa > Arthropoda > Merostomata > Xiphosura > Limulidae > Tachypleus > Tachypleus tridentatus. The sequence goes on along the minus strand of NC_134825.1, from coordinate 104,338,992 downwards.
TCTTATAACATTATATCTCATCACTTTATATCTTCTCACTTTATATCTCATCACTTTATATTTTATCACTTTATATTTTATCACTTTATATCTTATCACTTTATATCTTATCACTGTATATCTTATCACTGTATATCTTATCACTTTATATTTTATCACTTTATATCTCATCACCTTATGTCTTATCACTTCCTGTCTTATTACATTATATCTCATCACTTTATATCTTATTAACCAAAACTATATACAAACAAACGGCCTAAGCATGGGCAACCCAGTATCACCAGTTCTAGCCAATATTTTTATGACACAAGTTGAAACACAAGCAATTAACACAGCATTACATCCACCACTATACTGGTTTAGATATGTAGATGACACGGTTGCGGGATTCAAATCTACAGAACACATACTTAATTTTTTCAATCACATTAACTCTATACATCCCAACATCAACTTCACATGTGAACAGGAAGAAAACAATCAAATATCATTTCTTAACCTCAAAATTACAAGAACTGATACACATTTTCAAACAGAAATCCACCGAAAAATCACCCATACTGGACTATACATTCCTTGGGACTCAGCACATGAAACAAAACAAAAACTCAACATACTAAGAAACCAAATAAACACTGCCATAAAACTATGCTCACCAGATAAAATTAACGATGAATTAGACAAAATAAAACAATACTTCACCAACATCAATAAGTTTCCTCCACAAACCGTAGAAAACATTATACGCACACACCTAGACAGAAAGCAAAATCAACCAACTAAAGTAAATACAGCTCACGAATCAAAAAAACCACGAAACCATATACTGCTGTATACCATATATTCCCGACATCAGCAAACAAATAACCAACATTTGGCAAAAATTAGTAACAAAATATGACATTCCAATTAATACCAAATTTATTCAAAAACCCGGCACAAAACTGAGGTCTATACTATGTAAAAACTATACTGACAAACACCACACCAACATTATTTATAAAATACAATGTGATAACTGCCACGACTTCTATATTGGAGAAACAAGTAGAAAAATGGAAACCAGATTCAAAGAACATAAAAAGTCACCTTCACACGTTTTCGAACACTGCAAGTCAAATAAACACAACATAACCATAGAAAACACTCAAATACTAAATAAAGAAACAAACATAAACAAACGTAAAATTAAAGAAGCCTTACTTATACAACAACTTAAACCCAAAATAAACCAATATAAAGGAACGCCTTTATACCTATATTAATATAATAAATAAAATTATATATTCAAACATCTAATACCGCCCTCTACATTTCGACACACAGTCACACAACCCCTTTCAAACATGTGGTCAGCTTCCGGTCAGTTACCTCTTTCTTTGTGAACCTGACGATGACCGAAGAAGGTCGAAACGTTGTTCGCTCTTCTATGTAAAGTGTTTTCTCAGCCCAAACGAGCCGTTTTTGCATATAAATGACAAGAGATTGTTTAACAGATTATATTTAAGTACCCCTGTCTGTTATGGAACAATAACCTTACATGACAAGCGATTGTTTAACAGATTATAGTTAAGCACCTTTGCCTGTTATGGAACAAAAACGTTAGATGACCAGAGATTGTTTAACAGATTACAGTTAAGTATTTGTGGTTTAGGTTTTATAAAGACACCGTGAGTTCTTCAGTTTGCTGATGTTTAGTTTTAGTTTAGTTTCGGCTGAGTTGTAATGGTAGTAAAGATGTTTATTTATTATGTTCGGTAAATCAGGTTTCTACTATTCTACGGGTTTAGTTGTGAACAGTTTTTGTACGTTACATTAAACATTATGATTATATCGAGATATATGAAACTTTTATTCATAACTTAGTTCAAGACCGAGTTTGAAGTTAAGAGAAACTATGAGTTGTCAGTTGTGGAATATCACGTAATAACGTTTTCCCACAAATATTCAGGTTTCATTATTCGCAGATTTTCTCCGTATATAGAATATTTTTTCATAATAAATAAGTTATATCCTGTAAAAGATAGAATTAGAAAAAAGAATAATCAGCGCCGTCTGTCGATATTTGCTGTCAGGTTAAGTCCCCTCTGGCGGCACAAGCCTGAAGCAAGCACATCAATACTGAATGAAGTCCACTGCGGAAATAACTTGGCATGCGCAGTGACACATTCAACGTGGGGATCCTCAAACACAGGTTGTCCTCCTTGTGACAAAAATAGTTTACTCACTGTATTTTTCTTGTATGAGACTTAAAATCAAAAATAAACTAAGTTACTCCACCTATCGTCCAAAAGTTTTTATGTTACAGTTTCATTTTTTTAATGGGTACACCATAAAAGAAACAATTTGCCAAACTGTAGCTGTTAGCAAGTACAGCATATTTTAAAAAGGCATTCAATAAATACATTCTCTAGGCCTAAGTTTTATTTTGCTTAAATAGTCTTTAAAAGTATACGGTTAGCCGTGAGGCCACTCGACTGAGCAAACAAAACAAACAAAGTTTCGCTAAAGAAAACAAACACGGATAAAGATAAAAGCAGGAAGAACAGCTTGTTTGTTATTCTATGGAAGACACAAAATGGGGCGACTTGACAGAATTCTTGTTGCCTTATGATGTGAGCAACAGATAGGAACCTATAGGTTGTAGTAGACAGAATATAATGTTATGTAGTTACGTGTAAATTCTTTGGATAAACAAGTTAGAGAACATTCGATTTTAGAGAAGATAGAAAAGTACGTGATATCAAAACGTGCATTTGTTCTCGTGCATTTTCCTAAACATGGAAGGTGCTGAGAATGCTGTTGATAAGATAGACAGAATGATGTTGATAAGATAGACTGAAGAATGTGATAAGACAGACACAAGGATGTTGATAAGAGAGACAGAAGAATGTGATAAAACAGACAGAATGATGTTGATAAGAGAGACAGAAGAATGTGATAAGACAGACAGAATGATGTTGATAAGATAGACTGAAGGATGTGAAAAGAGATATCAGAAGGATGAAAAAGAGATAGAGAAGAAGACGTGAAAAGATATCAGAAGCCGACGTGACAAGACAGACAAGAAGCCGTGTCAATAAGAGATATCAGAAGGACGTTAACAAGAGAGACAAGTAGCTGACGCAATAAGAGATCGAAGATGACGACAAGAGAGACCGAAGAGGATGATGAAAGACAGAACGAAGAACGCCGATAAGACAGAAACGAAATGACGCCGAGAAGACAGAAACGAAATGACGCCGATAAGACAGAAACGAAATGACGCCGATGTAAGATATATCAGAATGACGCTGATACAAGATAGAGAAGGACGACGAGAGAGACAGAAGAATGACGTGATAAGAGAGACAAGAAGGATTTGATAAGAGAGACAGAAGGATCTGACAAGACAGATCAAGAACGACGTGACAAGATAGACAAGAATGATGTGACAAGAGATATATCAGAAATGATCTTTGATAAGATAGACAGAATGATCTGATAAGATAGACAGAAAACGATGTGACAAGATAGACAGAATGATGTGATAAGATAGACAGAATGATGTTGATAAGAGAGACACAAGGATGTGATAAGAGAGACACAAGGTTGTGATAAGATAGACAGAATGATGTTGATAAGATAGACTGAAGGATGTGATAAGATAGACTGAAGGATGTGATAAGATAGACAGAAGGATGTGATAAGATAGACTGAAGGATGTGATAAGATAGACAGAAGGATGTGATAAGATTGACAGAATGATGTTGATAAGAGAGACACAGGAATGTGATAAGAGAGACACAAGGATGTGATAAGAGAGACAGAAGGATGTGATAAGAGAGACACGAGGATGCGATAAGATAGACAGTAGAATGTGATAAGAGAGACAGTTAATGTTCACATAGAAAGTGGGATATCAACCTGACTTCGACGCTTGTTTCACATTTCTCTGGATCAGAGGAACGTTCAGGGACTTTCTACCCTGGGGTCGATTCCCAGTGGCGGATAATCCACTACGTGGGTTTGCAATAAGACGACACTCTCGTACATTATGTTTTGCGTTAAAGTTTAAACGCGTGTTCCATCTGAAGCTTCTTAGCTATTTCTGGATAACTTCTTTGAAGACTTCACTACCAACGTTAGGAACAAACCTATTATGTTATAGTATAAAATGTATTATTGTGTAAAGAGATAATACCATTCTTAGATATACACCTTGAATACGATACGTAAGAAAGATATCTTTGAGTTATATATTAAAGGCTTACGAAGTTATATAAGGTGTAGCAAGTGGTATTCCGAGAAACTATAAATATTAGACTTACTGTCAGTTTGATACAAGTTAAAACATTTTTGAAGTGTAAACAATATTTAAAAACCATTTTGAGGGTCCATTACGACATGAAAGTTTGTTTTTTGAATTCCGCGCAAAGCTACTCGAGGGCTATCTGTGCTAGCCGTCCCTACTTTAGCAGGGTAAGACTAGAGGGAAGACAGCTAGTTATCACCACCCACCGCCAACTCTTGGGTTACTCTTTTACCAACAAATAGTGGGATTAACCGTTTCATTATAACGCCTCACGGCTTAAAGGGGGAGCATGTTTGGTGCGACAGGGATTCGAAACCTCAGATTACGAGTCGAACGCCTTAACCCACCCCACCAATATGAAAGTTAGAGTCGATAACAAAGACACGGACAGTTATATTGGCATTACTACAAGTCCGACTACGAACCGACCTTTTGATTTAATTAGTGGTCAGCTTGCTTCAACAGATGTCGGTTTACATACAATCTTCAGTGTGCTGGCGGAATAACTAATCGTGTTCCAAGAGAACAGTATTCAACATAAGTAGGTTAATAGTTCGTTATTTCTTTAGCAAGCACCTTAAGTTCAGTAATAACTACATCCAAGTGTTTGTGGTAAGGAGGTTGAAAATGACCAAACCAGTAGAAACATTCTTTCTTCTAACAAAATATTAGACTTATAACCTAATATTAGACTAAGTTTCTACACTAATGGAACTTACACTTCTTAAAACTTATATAGATACTCAACCTTATATAGATACTCAATATTACAAGCGAAACACTAAATAACTCACAGCTGAGCAGGAGTCAACCATATTTATACCTTTACAAAAAAAAAAGAAATAATATAATTCACATGTTGAAGCGTCATCTGTTGACAACATTTCCACCAAGTTTATTATTTTTATTTAATTTTATTTTTATTTTAAACTTGTTTTTTTATATTTGATTATCTCTATAGATTCACATACTAAAAGCGCCCGTTGGTACAGCGGTAAATCATGGACTTTCAACGCTAAAATCAGCGGTTCGATTCTCACTCGGTGGACTCAGCGTATAGCGTCATGTGGCTTTGCTATAAGAAAACACCGACTCCAACTAATAAGAGGATGTGTGGTAATAACAGTTATTTTCTCCATTGAATAATGTGTTTAGTTATCTTCTGCTAACAGTGAGATCATCGTTTTAACATTTCTATCGTGTTCATTTGCTCTCGGCCAGGTGGTCAAGGCACTCGACTCGTAATCCGAGTGTCGTGGGTTCAAATTTCCGTAACACCAAACATGCTTGTCCTTTCAGCCATGAGGTTGTTATAATGTGATGCTCAATCCCACTATTCGTTGGTAAAAAGAGCATCCCAAGAATTGGCGGTAGGTTGTAATGACTATCTGCCTTCCCATAAGTCTTAAACTGCTAAATTAAGGACTGCTGGCATTGATAGCCCTTGTGTAGCTTTGCGCGAAATTCAAACCATATATTCTCGTTTGTTCAATGTAAATCTTTCCTTATTCGTACAATTTATATACACCAAAGTTTTCAGTTAAATCAGTTTTATTTTTGTTTATCCGTTTACAAGTAAAAAAATATTTGTTCTCTAAGTTGTTTCATTATTTGTCGAGGTGAATCAGGTATAAAATAAATGACATATATTGTTTTTTTTTTATTTTTTACAGAAGTGTTTTAAACTAATATTCACACCCTTAATTTTCAGGTGTGTAATCAACAAGATAATTAATAAAAATGGTTAATTTAAAAATGACGTCGGACATTATCAATAAAGTACAGGACAAAAATGCTATGATTATATTGTTAAGCCTAAAATGCCATGATTATATTGTTAAGTCTAACCAGGGACTCTATCAGAAAAAGTAAACAAATTAGGCTGGAAATAGTGTCCGTTTTATTTTCTCAAGTTACAGATTCTCGTTTTGACTCCATGTTTAAAGTTCTTATAGAGAATCAACACAGAAACATGTGCAGGATGTTTTAGTATGTTTGTGAAACACGAATAACATGAAGAAACGATATTTGAATTTGGTATATGTTTAGAGAATCAATTTTTTGCTGCTATCAATATTTTAGCCGCGATAGAAGGTTTTCAGTGTTGTTTTAAGAAGACGTCTGTTTTATTACAATTTTTGCAAGACTTCTGGACGAACCGTATTATGAATCACTAATGTAGTTCGTGATTGATAATAAGTAACTAATTAGTAATGTTCGTTCCACTCGAGTATACGTTTTTACAACATTAACATTAGTGGTTCGATTCTCCTCCGTAAACACGATAGAAAGTGACTTTATTATAAGAAAAATACACGTTAATGTTTTTCTGTTTACAACATAATTTTAGAGTGTAAAAACAGTATCTGAGATTAATGTAACAAAACTGTTGATATGACAGAATGATTACAGAGAAATGGTTTCGATAACTAATAATTTCCAATTTTAAGCGTTACTAGTTATTTATCTCAACTTCATGAAGTGTGATAGAATTGTCAAATTTATTAATGTAATTAGCAGAAAATGGTGGCAAGCTGTAATTGTTAATGAAAAATTATGCCTCTAAAATTAAAAAAAATGATTGGTTTGTTTTGCGTTTTGCGCGAAGCTACACGAGGGCTGTCTGAACTAGCTGTCCCAAATTTTGTAGTGTAAGGCTAGAGAGAGGGCAGCTAGTCATCACCACCCACTGCCAACTCTTGGGCTACTCTTTTACCAACAAATAGTGGGATTGACCGTTACTTTATCACGCCCCCACGGTTGAAAAGGCGAGCATGTTTGGTGCGACGGGAATTGGAAACCACGCCCCTCAGATTACGAGTCGAGTGTCTTAACCACCTGGCCATAAATAAAACATTAAAGTTAATCCAATAAATACATAAAAAACAAGAGTTGTATAACTTAAGCACCTGATGAAAAGCGAAGCTTAATTACAAATAACAATTTTATCTTTACGACACACTCTGTACACCTATTGTATCTCATATTAAAAATTTAACATATAATTTAACAAAATTCGTGTCGACAAAAATACTCATTTTTAAGGGATATTTATAAATACACAGTCAAGAATACGTGTGAATCTGTGGAGAGAAGTTAACATATAACTTTGGGTCAGAAATATATCTTGGTGTTCTTTGGCTTCATGTTAACGTTCACCAACGTACCTGCGGAAAAATCTATTACATGTTTCAAAAGAAAATAACAGATAAAATTAACCTGGTAAAATATATGTTAAAACTGTCGTTGTTTTTGTTCAAATCAACAGTTAAGTTTATTAACAGAACGAAGGTAAATGTTTTCCTTCATATCTGTTATTATTTGAATAAATATTTGAAACTGAAGTGTAAGAAAAAGCAAAATCCAAAGTTAGTTTGATATATGTTGATGACACATTTTGAAATGTCAACAGAGAAGTCAACTCTGTTTGCTAATTACGTTAAAAACAATTTTAATTATATCAGATTAACTAATAAAGCTGAAACAAATACTTTTTATCCTTTCTGGATGTTTTTGTTAAAAAGGGAATTTGAAACTGTTCTTTGTGAAAAACATTTCTCTGTAATCATTTTGTCACACTAAAAATCGTATGAAGCTAAATCTCAGAAAACGTGTGGATAGTATTATGAACCAGATGGATATATTACAACCAAACAGGTGGAATTCTTTTATACATAAATTGTATGAAGGTGTTTTGTATAAGGATATGTAAACGTCTGATTATATACAAATATTGTATTAGAATGTAAAACGTTGAAACATGTTGAATGTATGACAATGTTTCTACTTCTATGAGATTTTAGTTTTCTGTTATATGTAGTAAATTATTTAGTATTTTATTGTGTTTGAGATGAGAAGTGATTTCGTGTTTATAGTTGTCTACAATAAATAGTTGTTTATTTAGTATTTTATTGTGTTTGAGATGAGAAGTGATTTCGTGTTTATAGTTGTCTACAATAAATGGTTGTTTATTTAGTATTTTAATATGTTTGAGATGAGAAGTGATTTCGTGTTTATAGTTGTCTACAATAAATAGTTGTTTATTTAGTATTTTATTGTGTTTGAGATGAGAAGTGATTTCGTGTTTATAGTTGTCTACAATAAATGTTTGTTTATTTAGTATTTTATTGTGTTTGAGATGAGAAGTGATTTCGTGTTTATAGTTGTCTGCAATAAATGTTTGTTTATTTAGTATTTTATTGTGTTTGAGATGAGAAGTGATTTCGTGTTTATAGTTGTCTACAATAAATGGTTGTTTATTTAGTATTTTAATATGTTTGAGATGAGAAGTGATTTCGTGTTTATAGTTGTCTACAATAAATAGTTGTTTATTTAGTATTTTATTGTGTTTGAGATGAGAAGTGATTTCGTGTTTATAGTTGTCTACAATAAATGGTTGTTTATTTAGTATTTTATTGTGTTTGAGATGAGAAGTGATTTCGTGTTTATAGTTGTCTACAATAAATGGTTGTTTATTTAGTATTTTATTGTGTTTGAGATGAGAAGTGTGTTGTACTTACAAGATGTTGTAGTTTATTAAAAACAGCAGTACTTAACAGTAAGAGTTGGTTATTCCAAACAACTCGCGTGCTGAAAAACCACCCTATTAATTACTACACTAAAAGCTACTCATTGAAGGTGTTAGTTGTGAGATATTATGTGCGTATTTATTAACATTTCTGGTATAGTAATTAATAAACTAGTATCTTCCTGATTACGTCAGAGAGGTTAGATACCAGATGACTAGGGTTATCAGGCCTGATTACGTCAGAGAAGTTAGATACCAGATAACTGGGGTTATCGCTACCAGTATAAACACGCGACAGTAAATGATATACTTTATACAGTTATAAAATAAGTCAACAAGAATATAAAATTGATGTAGTTAAATCCAAGTAGGGATCCTGCTGTGAAACGTAACTGAACCACGAATTAAAATCACAAACTTATAAAGTTTACTGCCTACTTTACAGTTTTGTATGGTTATCTACAGACGAACTAAATATGTGGTTTAAATTCTCTTTTCATTACTTCTAGTACTTTTTGATAAAATTACGACTTTTTTTAGAACTCTCACTTCCGTAACACTTGTCATAAAACGGTTTGAAGTTTCAACAACTGATGCAGAGCTATGTCTACTTTGACGAATCTGTTTATTCGAATCTTAACACTTTCTAATAAATAAAACACATTGAACTGGAAGGTTTTAGTTTCTTTGTTTTTTTTTTGTTTTTTGAATTTCGCACAAAGCTTGGTTTGTTTTGGAATTTCGCACAAAGCTACTCGAGGGCTATCTGTGCTAGCCGTCCCTAATTTAGCAGTGTAAGACTAGAGGGAAGGCAGCTAGTCATCACCACCCATCGCCAACTCTTGGGCTACTCGTTTACCAACGAATAGTGGGATTAACCTCACATTATAACACCCACACGGCTGAAAGGGCGAGCACGTTTGGCGCGACGGGGATGCGAACCCACGACCCTCAGATTACGAGTCCCACGTCTTAACACGCTTGGCAATGCCTGGTGTAAGGTTTTACAGAAGTACTAATGATAATTAAACTGCTGGTAATAATTAATTAATTCTAGTTTTATTTATTTGTTTAATTATACGTGAATGATACGGTTTAAAAATATGAAATAGATTTTGAAATAAAATGAAAGAAACGACTGGTACTTGAACATTTATATGTTCGTAGAAAACGGTGGCTTTAATACCGCTTTGTGTTCTGGAGTTGGAAATATGTTTATTGATTGCTGTGGTGAATTTTCAACACTTCTTCTTCTTTTTGGAGATAATTGAATCGCGTGATAAATCTACAAACATATTCCAACTTTTATCAGTGTATTGAAATTAATCGTTGGAAAACAACGTATTTCTTGTCTTGAGAAAATTCGTACGTTCTGGATATAGGAAAAAAACAAAAACTATTCCAAAAGGACACGACTCGAGAATCTAGTTGAATATCATGTGTTGGACGTAAGATATGAAGCCATCCTGGTAGATAAAACTGATCATTTCAAAATATTCAACAAAAATCGTTCATTCGAAGAATCCGGTTTTTCATACAAACGTGGAAACAGTTTTTGAAAGAGTGTTTGTCTCGGCTAAACGGGGGCTAGTTGTGTGTGAGCCCTTTGGTGCATAGTAGTTCTTGGAAAGAAGAATCTAGTTAAACATCTTCGATTGGCTTTCTTATAAGATTCAAAAGTGAGATCTGACTGTCACTATTATGCTGCAGCCTCAAAGTGCGAGTAGGAAACAAACCATAGCTCTTTCAATTGAAAGACCCCGTGTGTTACATGTTGAATATAATACAGAATCTAATGAAAACCAGCATCTTTTAATATTTCAACGCACATAATCAAGCAAAGCAATGAGTTCAAGTTACAGTAAGAACGTATGTCTTGTTATAAATAAATGAAATTTAATGTTAACAAGTTATTTTAAACACGAGAGTTTCTGTCAAAACATATAACATTATAATTATAATTAAAACGAATTTATTGCTGGTGAAAACATCTACTTTCATAAGGAAAGTTTTATTACAGTTAAACATGTTTATTTAGACTCAAATATTGTTATTGTGCAAAACAAAGTGTAAAGTTCCATTGGAAAACTAGTTTGATTAGTTTATTAAACAGCTACTTGTCTTCATTTTCATCTGGAGCTTAAATTATTCTAACTTTCCTTAAAAAGCAATCAACTAAAGTGAAAGAGTGCTTCCACTTTAGGCTTGGCTCGCTTGAATGGCAGAAAGGAAAGATAAGGGTTAACCGTTGAACTTAATGTTAAAGATATTAACCAAATGATAATGGCGGCCAGAGCAGAAAGTCCTTTTTAAGCGAATCTGATCTTGGGATGGGTTAATCCATCCGACATTAAATAACACGCTTCTTTAATATCCATTTTCTGATTTTTTTTATTTCTCTCTTCTGAATCAAATCACTTTCCTTTAGGTCTCAGCACTTCTGTATTTTTTTATTTACCCATAAGAAACTTCGAGAAACGAAATAATTTTGTTTATTTTGTTTAGTTCCAACACTAAAATGCAATATCGCCGATTCTTATGTTTGTTTATAAATAAAATATCGGGAACACGTTTGGAGAAAGTGACAACACATATTGATTCGATCGGAGACTTGCAGAGAACTTTGATACTGTTTAATAAGTTGTCTCGTTTAGACACTACTTTTGGACGAAAGTCAACATCGTCAGAACGAACGACTTATTAAAATGCTGTACTGTTATGTATTTAGTTATCACTAAACACCGCAATATATCAAAGTAATTAGAACAACAACAATTACCAAGACAGACAATAAGCTTTCTGTGCTGCAGTAGCCAACTCATGATTCGTGACCTTGTTAGCATAATGATGTAGCTTATTCTCAATATTACCAGACTGGCTCGTGCTTACCACTGCCAAGTATTGTTTTTTAATTTCTATTTCTTTGATTACCGTTTATTTCAAGAAAATAAAGAATTATTAGTATTGGTATTAGAATAGAGGTATTCTTGCTGTATGTCTGTAAAGTTAAAGCTAACACGTGCGCACGTAGAAAAACTGCGTTGTATTAGAAAATTAATAACTGTATCTTTAAGAGAAAATTAAAAACTATTGGAATATAACTCTCTAGCACTGATTAAAAATATAAACCACGTTCTGTCTCGATCGTGGCTGGAAGCCGAAAGTTCCAAGTTTGATACGAGATGCTAACAAATTCACCTTACACTTTCAGTTACGGGTGCGTTACAAGAGTGACATTCAGTACCGTTAAGACTTCAGACAGCAAATGATACTAGCTAGTTCTTTTCCTGTGACCAACTGTCCAAACTTAGAGACATTTTGTACAAAACGGGTCTCGTGGATATAAGGTGTCGAAAGGTGGACAAGGAATCTCCACAGTGAATTAAATACACCCACAGTAAAAGAAAACAGTAAAATGTCGAATATTTCAAGTATAAAAAAGACTTGTATACATTATGGAGGTAATATTACCTTGAGTTTGAGTTTCATAAATGTTTCTAATTTTGGACAACATGACTACTCTTTATTATTGTTATCTTCTGAAGACTACATAATCACCGACAGGTACATTTTTGGAAAGTTCTAAGGTGATTGTAATTTTAAATTAAGGTCAGGATGTATTACATTATTAACATAAGACATCACATCTTGCTAGTCCAGAGATGATGTGGCACAATATTGCATTCACTTTGGTTCAGTTATTGTGTATTTTTAACATCTTGTTTCAGTCAGTGTGTATTTTTAATAAGTTGTTTCAGTTATTGTGTATTTTAACACCTTGTTTCAGTCAGTGTGTATTTTTAATATGTTGTTCCAGTTATTGCGTATTTTTAACACCTTTTTTCAGTTATTGTGTATTTTTAACACCTTGTTTCAGTCAGTGTGTATTTTCACACTATTCTTCAGTCAGTGTTTATTTTTAACACCTTGTTTCAGTCAGTGTGTATTTGTAACACTTTTCTTCAGTTATTGTGTATTTTTAACACCTTGTTTCAGTCAGTGTGTATTTTTAACACCTTGTTTCAGTCAGTGTATATTTTAACACATTTCTTCAGTCAGTGTGTATTTTAATATGTTGTTTCAGTTATTGTGTATTTTAACACCTTGTTTCAGTCAGTGTATATTTTTAATATGTTGTTTCAGTTATGGTGTATTTTTAACACCTTGTTTCAGTCAGTGTATATTTTTAATATGTTGTTTCAGTTATTGTGTATTTTTAACACCTTGTTTCAGTCAGTGTGTATTTTTAACACCTTGTTTTTCGATCACTGAATGAACGAAAGTTTGTTAGAGGATAAAGTGAGCACAAGAAAAATAATACAAACCAAGTAATGTTATTAACTGCCACCCTTATAACGCGCTCACAGCTGAGAGATGAACGGTTTATCGGCGAAATGGCGTATGGGATAGATTATACTTGATACAAAGATTGTACTCTTATTGCTATCCTAGCAATTATCACTCGCTGCATATAACGAGCTTCTAGGAATACGCGTTGATAGTATGTAATAGCCTAGAAAGTATGGATATTGTGACTAAATGTGGTATACAACATGAGTGTAGAAAGTGTAACCATTTATTAATATCATGTTCAGTTTCAAGCACACGTGACTGAATAAAGAAGCTAGCCCTAATGATGGTCACTTTTGTTATTAAAACTAGTTGGATTTATTTGATAAAAGACCCGGTATGGTCAGGTGGTTAAAGCGCTTTGAGGGTCATGAGTTCGACTCCCTGCACACTAAAAATGCTCGACCTTTCAGCTGTGGGACGTTATAAAGTGACGGTCAATTCCAATATTCGTTGGTGATGACTAGCTGCCTTCTTTCTAATCTTACACTGCTCAATTAGGGAGGGCTATCTGCGCTAGCCCTCGTGTAGCTTTACGCGAAATTCAAAAGCAAATAAATTATCTGTTAGTAAAGGTTTTACCTAATATTTTGACAAAAAATGTCGGTTTTGTTTTTTACTTATAACATAGTAGAACAATGTGCTTGAAAATAACTTATGTATGAGCGAAAAGGAAGACAGATGTCAACTTATCCAAGATTTGATAAACTTTGAATTCAAAACATTAATTTTGAAAATATTCTATCTGTTATTTCTATTTTTACTTTCAATTTTTCGATATCGTGAAACCCACGCAGAACAACTTGAAAGTATTATACTTTGGGATTATTGTGTTAGGTTTTGGTTTCATAATCTTGTAAGAAGAGCATGTGGCAAAGTGTGTTTAGTTTAAGTTACAAAGCGACATCTATAGTTTTGAAAAGTCATCCAGTGCGATTCAGCAACATCAATCCAAACATGAATCAGCTCACACAAACGATTCAAAAACAGAGAGAAACACGTATAGTTCAGTAAATTATAAAGGATCCCGAACAAATAAAACAACAATACAGTGGCCTAGCGGTATGTGTGTAGAAACCGGGTTTCGATACCCCTGATGGGGAAAGAACAGATAGCCTTTTGTGCAGCTTTGAGCTTAAATGAAAACAAATAATTTTGAAATTTTAATAGGTGTGTAAGCATTAAACATGCATTTACGCAGTCTAGTATATAGACGCGAAAGTTTTGAAATATTTGTACTTTTACGTAGCAGCGTACGATACAGTTTAAAAGAAACAATAGTATGAAACCTAATCAATAATGAAATATACACAAGGGAAACGTTTGGCGACAAGATAAAACAAAAATTTCTTGTAGAATATTGTCAGGAATGAACAAATTAATCACAAAGAATTTTCTACCATCTTATCTTTTTTTCTTACTGGTTAAAACTTGAGATGAAAGAGATTTGCTACAAACCTACCATGTGCAGCAGTTACTGATAAATTAGAATTGCTAGTGCAGTTCTTGTAGTTTAGAAGTCAGAGCTACTCTAATCCGATTTACGTAACTTCTGATAATTCTCCTTGAATAGAATTGTATGTAAAGTAACAATTATCAAAACATACTTAAATGTGACAGGAACGTTAAAAAAAAGACGAAATCGGTTTTTAAAGAGTTAGTACCATTACTTCGTCGATTGAAAGCAGCAATGGAACTCTGAAAACACTGCCTCTGTTTCAAAACATCGTGCACACTGGATATGAATTGAACAGTTTATGAACATCAGCTATTGTTCACTGGATGTTTTTAATGTAACAATACTATAAGTGTAACAGTGCCATATGTTCTGTTTAATAACAAAGAATAAACAATTGTATCATTATAACAACACTTAAGTTTTGTTCAATAGTTGTGCATAAACTGAAATACAGAGGAACTGAACGACATCTGTTTTATGACATGTATCCTAAAGTGTGAGAACACCAAATCTGTAGTTACAACACACACCTGTTATTGAACATGTGGTAACCAACAGATATCATAATGAATTACAGCTGGTATCCAGAGCTGTCTATGACAGAACAGTAATAAGTTTAGATCATTTTATAGAATTGTGGGATAAAATAATTTTGAAACATGAGATAACCCACAGTGACCAGCCGTTCTTACAAGTACGAATAACCCGTGAAAGAACATTCTCAAATAAGAAGAAATATCTTGGAGACCAAGCGTTGAAGTCACAAAAGGCGGGTTTCCGATACGTATCTATTTTTTAGATTTTCCGATTTGTGTATGTATGTTTGTCCGTGAGTAGCACCGTTCTGAAAACCCTGAAATCTCCCGGGATTCTTGGATACGCCCGTAAAGAAATCTATAACATTTTACTTTATTCGGTTTTATTTTGTTTGTTACAAGCCTGAGAATTTCTCTTTGCTAATATTTTAGCACCAGGAAACGACGCATACGAACGTCGGTCCGCCACCAGGGGAAACCAACGATTTTTGTTCTCTCACAGCAGTAATTTTCTAAGAGTTAGTGAAGAAACTAATTTCTGTTTTCAACAGTCACAGTTCTATTATTTCGATGTTTCCAGCACAAAGAAAACTTCATTATCAAAATATATTATATTTCGTTTCTTTCACTTCGACTAATTCACACAATATTACCTGTTTCTTAGCCCTAATAACTTCTTTCTGAGATATTCTGGAAAGTTCGAACCGAAGATATACACATTGTTACTGGTTAAGTGTGTGTTTTCTTGTAGCAAAGCCACATCCGGCTATCTGTTGAGTCCATCAAGAGGTATCGAACCCCTGATTTTAGCATTTAAATTCGTTGACTTACCGCTGTACCAGCAGGGACTATTAGTGGTTAAAACAGAATTCTATCAACACTCACTCACTTCTTGTTCACATACTTACTTTCCTTAATCATGCAATGGCCAGGAGTGACTTAGTGGCTAACATACTGAACTGTGAATCCAAAGGTTCATGGTTTACATCCCGTTGTAGCTAAACAAAACAAAATTACTTTTAGTACTCTGTAGTTGTTGTTGTTTTTTAATTTGGCGCAAAGCTATTCTAGGGCTATCTGCGATAGCCGTCTCTAATTTAACAGTGTAAGACTAGAGGGAAGGAAGCTAGTCATCACCACCCACCACCAACTCTTGGGCTATTCTTTTACCAACGAATAGTGGGAATGACCGTATATTATAACGTCCCCACGACTGAAAGAGCGAGCATATTTTGTGCGACGGGGATTCGAACTCGCGAACCTCGGATTACAAGTCGAACACTTTAATCCACCTGGCCATACCGAGCCTTACTATGTAGTAGTGTAGATAACCCGTTAGAATCTTGTCACATGATTAGAGTAGCCCATCAGTAGGCGGATGGTACTGTTCACTAGCTGTCTCTCTTTTAGATTTTCAGTTTAGTCAAGGACTGCTAATGCAAGTAGCCCTTGAGTAGAACAACTAAAACAAACAGACAAATAGCCAAGCAAGCAGTTTCGCGTGTTTCAAACAGCTGACACAACAATATACATTATTAAGCTTCTTATGTCGCAAGTGATCACGAGGTCAGCCGCTACTGCATGAAAGACAAAAACCAAGAGTACCTTGTTGTTGTTTTTTAATGCGTTCAGGAACCATGTCCAAAGGAACTTGTCAGTAGTTCGCCTCAGCAGTGATTACACTGACACGTGATATAATTGTTACCATCAGCATCACTACAGTAAAGAAAAACAAACAAATCCCTCGGTCTATCCTTGTCGTGTTTTCTATCATTCGACTTCGTTAAAAGTGAAAACAAAACAGTTTAAAACAGTTCCATTACTTCTCAATAGAATGTTGAAATAATTTCCCCTGTTGTCAAAACTGTGTAAATACAACATAAAATTATTTATTTTACCCTTTTAAATCAACCGTAAACAAACCATGTAGAAGGAGTTATGTTTGTTCACATGAGACAGCCCCTAAGAGAAACACAAAATGACGTAGAATTTCTTGGCATTGTTTTCTTTACGTTTTACCTAGGTTCTTTAGGTTCACAACCTACGAGTTAACCTGTGACAGTGCTCTGGATTTTGGAGCTGTTGAACCGCGTGATACCTCAAAAGGATCTACACTTCAAGTTGTAGATGCGTTAGAAAAGTGGAAGTCAGTCCCTTAATATTAGGAGTGGATGGTGATGATGACGTTTACCTCAGTAGGACGGAATTAAGTTTGACGTCATGTGCTATTAATAGCTTTTCATACAAAATAAACTACGTCAGTAGTACCTACTGTATTTCTATTAATAGCTTTTGATACAAAATAAACTACGTCAGTAGTACCTACTGTATTTCTATTAATAGCTTTCATACAAAATAAACTACGTCAGTAGTACCTACTGTATTTCTATTATTAGCTTTTCATACAAAATAAACTACGTCAGTAGTACCTACTGTATTTCTATTAATAGCTTTCATACAAAATAAACTACGTCAGTAGTACCTACTGTATTTCTATTATTAGCTTTTCATACAAAATAAACTACGTCAATAGTAACTACTGTATTTCTATTAATAGCTTTTCATACAAAATAAACTACGTCAGTAGTACCTACTGTATTTCTATTAATAGCTTTCATACAAAATAAACTACGTCAGTAGTACCTACTGTATTTCTATTATTAGCTTTTCATACAAAATAAACTACGTCAGTAGTAACTACTGTATTTCTATTAATAGCTTTCATACAAAATAAACTACGTCAGTAGTACCTACTGTATTTCTATTATTAGCTTTTCATACAAAATAAACTACGTCAATAGTAACTACTGTATTTCTATTAATAGCTTTTCATACAAAATAAACTACGTCAGTAGTACCTACTGTATTTCTATTAATAGCTTTCATACAAAATAAACTACGTCAGTAGTACCTACTGTATTTCTATTATTAGCTTTTCATACAAAATAAACTACGTCAGTAGTAACTACTGTATTTCTATTAATAGCTTTTCATACAAAATAAACTACGTCAGTAGTACCTACTGTATTTCTATTATTAGCTCTTCATACAAAATAAACTACGTCCGTAGTATCTAATGTATTTCTATTAATAGCTTTTCATACAAAATGAACTACGTCAGTAGTACCTACTGAATTTTATTATTAACTTTTCATTCAAAATAAAGTACCTATTTTATTTCTATTCATACAGCTATCATTCTGTAAGGCCTGGTAGGTATTTAGGACTAAAGCCTAGGGAAGTTTTTAATTTTGCCCTATGAATGAAACAAGTTAAATTAAACTAACAGTAGGAGTAACTGGTAGAGCATTCTGTATAGCAAATTGTAAACTACGCTAACAACTTGATTCGCAATTAGCCTAAATCCCGTAAACTCTCGCCGTAAGGTGGCTGACAAACGAGTAGCTGACTTCCATGTTTTACACATCATAATTAGGAATCGTGTTCCCACTAAAAGGTTTGGTTTGGTTTGGTTTGTTTTGAATTTAGCGCAAAGTTTTACGAGAGCTATCTGCGCTAGCCGTCCCTAATTTAGCAGTGTAAGACTAGAGTGATGGCAGCTAGTCATCACCACCCACCGCCAACTCTTGGGCTACTCTTTTACCAAAATAGTGGGATTGCTCGTCACATTTTAACGCCCCCACAGCTGAAAAGGCAAGCATGTTTGGTGTGATGGGGATTCGAACCCATGATCCTAAGATTGTGAGACGAGTGTCTAACCACCTGGCAATGCCGGACCCCCGCTAGAAGGTAAAATAAAAATAAAAGGTGGTTAGCTGTAATGTAACCTCCAATAAAAGAAATATAATTTTTTTTTTTACCTCTATTTCACTCTTTAAATTACTGTTTGTGTCATCAAACAGTTCTCTGTCAGGTTTTGTTCAAAAACTATCATGACATCGAAACTGCCAAAAGTCAAGTTTGATTAATATTGTTTTAGGCTAAGTAATATCAACAATAACTTATATAATTATGTAGACATAGCGTAGTTCACTAAATGATAATGTAATAATTATGTACACAGAGAATAGTACACTAAAGGATGACATTATGGCAGGGTGCTGGACCCACAGACATCGTACATGATATCATGTTATGGACCACATTACGGCAGGGTACTGAACCCACACACCTCGTCCATGACATCACGCCCTGGACCACATTGTGACAGGTTCTGGACCCACACACTTCGTCCATGATATCATGTTATGGACCACATTATGGTAGGGTGCTGGACCCACACACTTCGTCCATGATATCATGCCCTGGACCACATTGTCACAGGTTCTGGACCCACACACTTCGTACAAGACATCATGCCCTGGACCACATTGTGACAGGTGCTGGGCCCACAGACATCGTCCATGAAATCATGTTATGGACCACATTGTGAGAGGTGCTTTACAAAAGCTGATATTTTTCAGTTCAGCAGAAAATTGAAAATTATTGATAATTTATTCAAACAGTTGCCTGCAACATTTTCAGGTTCTAAAGAGTACTTAGTGGTTATTTCCAACTTCCCTATTTCTGCTTCGTGAATTTTCACTTCCATGTATTTTATGTCTACGTCCTCTTATTAAGTGGTCATTTACAGATCTTCTGTGGCTATTTTCCTTTTTTTTTAATGATTATTTCAAAGTCTTCTCTGACGATTTTCGTATCTTAAGTCGCCATTTTAAAGTCTGTTCTCGTGTTTTCTCTATCCAAAGTGGTTTCTTCGAGATGTCTTTTGGGTGCTTCTATTTCCTGAACGATTAATTCCATATCTTCTGTGCTTTTTTTTTCCCTTTTGCTTTTGATACAATTTTTCTTCTGGTCTAAGGGGCGAATTATTCTTAAACCAAGGTTCATTCCTCGCGGATTTGTTTACATTAGTTACCAGACGTACTAAATCTCACTGGAGAATGAGATTCTTCGAGATTAGTGCTTGGTTGACAAAACAACCTACATTGTTAGAAAGTCAAAAAGTTGGATTGAACTGACGTCTAACTGTAAAAGAATATTAATAAGGAAGGCCCTAACTTAAGAAGTTTTCGTCTTTTACAAAATCGGTACAAATAAAACTTCAGTAAATTAGATGAAAACCAATACATGTAATGTTGAAAATTATATATAAAGTAAAAATAGGACTGTCGATAATTGTGAAACGGAGATTATTGTTATAACAGAGTAATGTAACAAAAATAAACTCATATTAGTTACTTTCAAACGTTTACTTTATCGTAGATAATCAAATTCACATTGATCGACATCACTACACATGCGTTATTTCTTTACAAAACCATACACGTATTACAGCAAATATCCAAATTTTGTTTCCAGAAAAATATATCATTCAAGTATTTGAGATTAATATTGTATTTAATTCTACGGTAGCTATCCTCTCACGTGCAGGTGGAGGGTCATAATTTATCATTTCTAGGTTTTCACAAACTCTCTTTGTCTTTAAACTTTATCTGGTGATTCTATACCTCACACTTTAAAACAGATTATCGAAATAAGTTCAGGTACAGCAGTTAACAATCAGATGCTAACGAATCATTTCTCGTGTTAAAGAAGACCAGCCTTTACGGTGGTTATTTAGTGTCCTTACTTATTGTGCGTTCCATCATTTAACGACTGTTCAGTTAAAAACAAGGTCCAACCTTACATTACTAATAAACAAACGGATCTAAGATAACACAAGCGGTAAATACATGAATCTGTTGAAACACTACTGTATCTGATGTAGCACTATTGTATCTGATGTAACAGTATTGTATCTGTTGTAACAGTATTGTATGTGATGTAACGCTATTGTATCTGTTGTAAGACTATTGTACGTGTAACACTAATGTATCTGATGTAACACTATTGTATCTGATGTAACAGTATTGTATCTGTTGTAAGACTATTGTACGTGTTGTAACACTAATGTATCTGATGTAACACTATTGCATCTGATGTTACAGTATTGTATCTGTTGTAACACTATTCTATCTGATGTAACAGTATTATATCTGTTGTAACAGTATTGTATCTGATGTAACACTATTGCATCTGATGTAACAATATTGTATCTGATGCAAGACTATTGTATGACTTGTAACAGTATTGTATCTGATGTAGCACTATTGTATCTGTTGTAACAGCATTGTATCTGTTGTAACAGTATTGTATCTAATGTAACAGTATTGTATCTGATGTAACAGTATTGTATCTATTGTAACAGTATTGTATATGATGTATCAGTATTGTATCTGATGTAACACTATTGTATCTGATGTAACAGTATTGTATCTGTTGTAACAGTATTGTACGTGTTGTAACACTATTGTATCTGATATAACAGTATTGTAACTGTTGTAATAGTATTGTACGTGTTGTAACACTATTATATCTGATCTAACAGCATTGTATCTGTTGTAACAGTATTGTATCTGATGTAACAGCATTGTATCTATTGTAACGGTATTGTATATGATATATCAGTATTGTATGTCTTGTAACACTATTGTATCTGATGTAACGGTATTGTATCTTAAACGTTGTTTATGTATAATTCCCATCCACATAGCTGAGACTGTAAACCTGATGTTATACAAATTTTGTTACATCTCTCAAGAAAAACGTAATGACTTACGATGGAAGATACACAAACGTAAGGTGTGTAGAACAGAAAACATATGATAAGTTTTTAAAGACATGGGGTCGTTTCCAAAGTTATAATTCTGTCTAAATTGTAACCATATTTTCTTTTCAAAGTTATAATTCTGTCTAAATTGTAACCATATCCTCTTTTCAAAGTTACTTTCTTCGATAGTATTATAACTAATTAATATTATTTATGACAGTTTTCTTACTTTACGATCGATAAGAGAACACTATGTAACACAAATTTTGTTCCTGGATAGTTTGTGTTATTTCTTAATTGCTTATGTTGTAAAAGTACAGAAAATGACTATTATTCCCTTCAAACTTTGATTTTGTGACCTGGATAATGAAATTTAGAAATTAACTTATTTTCTATGTAAAAACGGGCAAATTTGCACATTCTCATTTACATAAGGTCTGAATAAAATAACATATGAATCAAGATTTACATGTATTTATACTAAAGTTATACAAAAATGAACAAAAATGCTTAGAAGTGAGTAGTTTTTCGAGATTTACGACTGTAATGTAAATCACTTTCATGTATCAGCCCCCAAATATAGTCCCCCATCATGTTTTCGTTATATACTCCTTGGTAGCGGCGTTCAGAGTCCAGTATATCTTGGCGGAAGCGCTCGCCTTGCTCCTTTGATTATGCTCCCATGTTCTCCTTGAATTTATCAATATGAGCGTCAAGGATATGGACTTTCAAGGACATCCTGCAGCCCATTTTGCTGTAGTTCTTCACCAGAGCCTCAACCAGTTCCACATAATTTTCTGTGGTTGCGCAAGAAACCCCGAACCACTGCGACAAACCTGCCCCAAGCATTTTTTCCTATCTACTGAGCTTCTTGGGGAATTCTGTGCACTCCAGGATCTTTCCTGACTTGCGACTTGCACACTTTTATCTAACAAAGCCGAATGCCGAGCTTTTGACATCTAGGCTCAAGTAGTCTCTTTGGTTGGGGTAGTATGGGTTTCTCTCACCAGCTGCACCTCTGAAATTGTAATCTGGATCTTCAACGTCTACCTCCTCTTCTGATTTGCTACTCTCTTGTAAAGATGGCTGCTTTCTCTCTGGCGGAGTAGGTACAGGGAGCTCAGGGCAGTGTGGCACTGGGGCGATGGATGATGGAAGGTCTGGATACATGATAGCAGATGCATTCTTGCCAGCCCGACGTTTGGAAAGGTCCACCATGCATAAGTAGCAACTGCCTGAGTGGTCAGTGGGTTCACACCAAATTCTTGGAATAGCGAACTTCATGGCTCTCTTTTCCTCCTCTGTACCATCCTGCAAAAGAGCAAAATAAAATTGTTATTATGAAGAATACATTTATTTCATCCACAACTAATGTGTAAGAGGTTCATGTAAAATATATTATATATGATATGATATTGTTTCTATACTATTGGAAATTAAAAGATACTTAAATTTTAGAAGGTCTAAAGTTTGTATAATATAAGATCTTACTATTCCAGCAAGCAAAAATTATCCGTCTTACCTTCTAGAGTTTTTTTTCAGTGCTCGCTGGTAAAATGAGGTGTCCAGGGTTTGTCTTGATCCCAGGCATGCTGAAATATACCTTGTAGGCTTTACACATTTTAGCAGATGTTGTCGCAGAGTATTTTTTCGCTCTTGTCTTGATAACTTGGCCACATACATAGCAGAATGTGTCTGGAGAATTCTTGTAGCTTCTTGATGCCATCTCTGATAAAATGAGATAGGTCTATGTGTTCACTTAGGCAGCTAAACTGAAGTGGTGAGTGGAGAGCCCCTGTATATAAATATTACTATGGAAAGTTTTACAACATTCTATAAAGTTCTTGAAAATTCCCTATCAGCTACTCAGCACTGAATCTGTCTGGAATGTTCTGGAAAATGGGTAAATTTGAAAATTTCATTACCCAGGTCACAAAAGCAAAGTTTGAAGAGAAAAACAGATATTTTCCGTTTACTTTACACATAAGCAATTTGAAAATAACACTTTCTGCCCAGGAACAAGAAAAAGTAAACACTTTTTTACCTAGTGTTATGGAAATATACTGACCTGGCTTAGCCGGGTATGGTTGCTGTCACGGTTTGGTTGGTTTTATTTGGACAGTAACATAAACAAATTAAATATTGACGTGACTTAGGACACACTATTAGTTTGAATATTTATTATGTCTTCTCTCATTTTGTGTCACTTCTAAAATAATTTTGTGATTATTATAATGGTTAAGCTGCATTGTTAGTTTAATTGTTGGATTAAGGTAGTATTACTGATATAGGGCCAAAATTTTTATCAAGGTAAAGTAAAATTGTTTGTAGATTATTAATTATATATTTTTAGATCTGGTGCATTTTGATAGCTTGCTTTGATCAACGTAAATGATATACTGATATCGTGTTAACTTAAATTAAAATAAAACAAAAAAACCATCGGATTACCTTATTTACCGATTGCCCAAAGTTTATACAGATAATTCTAGCATGAATAATAATTCTTGTTTTGACTTGAGTTTAAGTAAGAATGTTCGATAAAATGATACAAAATAGACTTATCGCGAAATTTTCTAGTAAATAAATCAACGTATTAAACTATTAAGTTTTAACCAGCAGAACGAAAAATTTTATTCTGAAAAATTTGGAAACATGCTCAAACAGGTTAATGTAGCACCATCTACCGACTAGATGAACAAACTTTTTTAATGAAATACTTGCCATAAATACTTGAGACGCTTAAAGAAACATATTAAGTAGATTCGGTGTGGTATTAAACTGAAACGTCAGTTTTGTTTTATATACGTAATGTGATACAAAAATCTTAAATATAGCAATACAAGAAGTAAAAACACAAGTATAAACAATATTATAATGATATACGAAGCTAAGAATAGATGTAACCGTTGAATATTCAGTTCCTCAAATGTTTCAAAATTTATTCAAAGTAATCTGAATTTTGTTGAAAGTTTATCCATTTTGGAAAGCGTAGATCAAGAGTGTCTTTGTGTTCAAATTCTAAGAAAAACAATTTTTGAAAGATTTTAAGAAAAATCGAAGGCGAAAAGACTTCTTAATTTTGGTGGAAATTCGAATTTTTAAAAACATGAAAACAATGTGGTTTGTGATGGTAACATAAAGAGAGAAATATGGAGTAGTGGTTACTTTGTCGGAAAAC
Source organism: Tachypleus tridentatus (assembly GCF_004210375.1). NCBI lineage: Eukaryota > Metazoa > Arthropoda > Merostomata > Xiphosura > Limulidae > Tachypleus > Tachypleus tridentatus. The sequence continues at coordinate 104,314,028 of NC_134825.1, read as the reverse complement.
TGAAGAATAGAGCTAAATGTTATAAAGGAACACATAATGTCGCTTAACAAAAAATGAAAATTTTCGCTAATATACACAAGAAACAATCCAAAAAACAAAATTTATTTTGAGAGAATACCTCAATGTCTTTTAGTTAGTGTTAAAACTCTTTTTATAATATTAGTTGAGAAACAAAGAGTTTACCTTAAATTTTAAATAACAGTGGTAGTTAGCCTTAATAAAAAAACGAACATTCTCTAACCTATCTGTCAATGGAAGTGTATTTCAAAACCGTTTCTGTGTTGTTCGATGTCAGGTGAAGAAGTGAAAAATGTTATCGTGTTTGTAAGTTAAAGTTAAAATTCCTTTCCTTGTTACATATACATGATATAATTTAACAGTGTTGTATAAATGATATAATTTAAGTGTTATATAAATGATATAATTTAAGTGTTATATAAACGATATAATTTAACAGTGTTCTAGAAACGATATAATTTAACAGTGTTATGTAAACGATATAATTTAACAGTGTTATTTAAGTGATATAATTTAAAAGTTATATAAACGATATAATTTAACAGCGTTATTTAAATGATATAATTTAACAGTTATATAAATGATATAATTTAACAGTGTTATATAAACGATATAATTTAACAGTGTTATATAAACGATATAATTTAACAGTGTTATATAAACGATATAATTTAAGTGTTATATAAACGATATAATTTAACAGTGTTATTTAAATATAATTTAACAGTGTTATTTAAGTGATATAATTTAACAGTTATATAAACGATATAATTTAACAGTTATATAAACGATATAATTTAACAGTGTTATTTAAATGATATAATTTAACAGTTATATAAACGATATACTTTAACAGTGTTATTTAAGTGATATAATTTAAAAGTTATATAAATGATATAATTTAACAGTGTTGTTGGTGATGTTCACGAAGAAACGACGATATAACTTTGATGTGCCCGTCATAACGTCATATCCCATGGCGTTCAGTTCGTCAGCACTTGATGATAAGAGTTGCTGTGTAGCTCTCTCTGGTCGGCTTTTTGTACGAGTAGCTTTGTGCCAAATTCATTAAGTCATTACAAAATGAGTTAAATATTTTGCGGTTTTATACTTGTTGCACATTGTTTCCAATAAAGCTGAAATATTTCAAATAATTTTGTTTGAATTGTCTTGTTAAATTTAGATAAAAAAACTTTTAAGTGTTAAAATAAATATAGAAAGTTCCCACATAACCTACAAGGATCTGTTGCTTTATAGACATTACTACCGGATAACACTCCAAATTAGTGTCACAAGTGACAGTTGAATCTGATTTGTTTTTTCCTTAAGTAAACCGCTGTTTAGGTCACTCGACTCACAATCAATAGATAACTCTGATAGCTACATAATAAATAAACTAAAACGAATGCACTTTTCATAAAAACTGATAAGGCTGAGTTGTGACACATTATTGCGAGCCATCAAATGAACTTATTCTATTCTTCAAATGTGTCGCTGTTAATGGAATTTCAAAACTAATATTAGGTTATGAGGGCACGTCGAAACAAATTCTTATATCGCTATATCCTTACTTGTGTTTAATACAAATAACAGCTGTTCAGTTTGTGTTAAAAAGGATAAATATAGTTTCCTTGTACATCTTAAATATGTTCGTTTCACCAGCAGAATCGTAAATAATAACCGTGATATTAGTTTGGACAATGTGCTATTCCCTCCATATCAACATAAATAACCTTCGCAAGGCTTAGCAACATTCCATTTGTTTGACTTGTTGAAAGACAAATGTCACCAGTATGATAGAATCCACAGCCAGGTTTGTATTAATTCCTCGTGCTTACAGTTGAGTAATTAAAGGCCGAAAACGTTTCGTTTTTGTTAGTTAGTTAGTATGTTTGTTTGTTGTTAAACACAAAGCTACACAGTGAGCTATTTGTGCCTAACAACAAACAAACAAACAGTGTCCCATTGAGAATGACCCATTATACATTCCATTGTGATCTGTCACTGTTTCGAGCCTTGGTCATCACAAACTGTGGTAATTATTCTAATAGTGATAAAAATAAGAGACAGATAATGAAACACGGTCATTAAGAAGAGATATGATGATAGTTCGCAATTCTTGGATCATTCTGGAAGACAAAAATCATTAAAATGTCTGTTATTGGTCAAAAGGCTGTCACGAGGTCTTGGAACACCAACTCACTTTGTTTTAACACTGGTATTCTAAAAACAATGTTTTCAGCTTTTAGTTTCTTCGTATATACCTGAGATGCTTTATTAGGTACACAATTGATGAGTGTAGAAGGAATTATCTTTATTCATGGATTAGAAAGATTCTTTCTTTAGTCGTGTCACAGAACGAAATCAAAACGAATACAGAAATATTAATTGCATTATTTTTACCTCTGGTCTTTATTACACAGATTAAAGCCGGTTACTTTATTCGTCGGGTGCTAGATGAAAGCGAGGCTTTACGTCTAAAAAATGACTACGAATTTCCCGCTTATTTTACCTAATTAATTGCGATTTGTAAAGTTTCAGATTATCATGTTATTTTAACTTATTCAATAATAGGGTTCGCTCATGCAACATTAAAATACACTCCATTTACAGTTAGGCAACATCTAAGTTTTTAAACAGTAAACCTTACGTTATCAAACTGAAAATTATGGAACACTGTAATCCACATTAAAATTAGTTGGATTTCGTCAAATCTTCCACACAGACGTGTTCACAATCCGGAATTTGCAATCGATATAATAAATTATTTTCTCCCCTTTTAATCGAGATGTGGCGCTGCCGGGGAGCCCTTTGGCGGGAAGATCTAATACTGAGAAGTCGTCTGCTCCTCGGTTGTAAAGACCTGCTTGACCCCGCCAGGAACTTGGGTAGTGGTCACCCAGGTCCTGTGCTTTGCACGGATGAAGGACAAATTGCTCTCCGCTTGATCTGCTCGATCCTCGGCTGATTCCAGTTCTCGCTGGAACCTTCGGACACGGGACAGGTTCTGTTGGGTCATGCCCTCCTGCAACAAAACATTAATTAATATCTGAAATACCTAATAACATCAACCAAACTGATAGCTGTCTTAATAACTACTCTTACAGAAAACTTTGAGAGGCTTCCTGAGGATCCATTCTTCTCAGGATGTATTTAAATTCTAGCTTCAAATATTTTAGTTTTGTTGAAATGAAAAATCAGCCGCAGAACTGAGTATCTTCCGTTTAATACATTTTCTATGAATTTGTTGTTGTTTATCAGCTAGTTATTGTTTTCGTATTTCATTATTATTTCTTTCACCAAACTGTGAATTTCAATGAAAAATAAAACGTAGAATATGTTCTTTGATTCGCTACTTCTGTTTCAGTAGACTAGTTTTGCCGAATTCCTAACTCATCAGCTCTAGTGAACAGAATAGATGTACTTGCGCAAGGCAAATAAAACTAGGATTAATTGCAACAAATATTCTTATTTCTTTCTTTTGAAGTTCACGTCCTATGTTGTGTTTTATGTAACCTAAAAAAGGCAAATTTCTTCTCGTGATTCATGGCAAGCGCACGTTTTACTGACGTCACAACAGTACAAATTGCAACGTTAGGCGTCCCTTATGCGACGTCATTTCAATATCTACTGACTGACTAAGATACAACACATTATTGTATAACAGTGCGAGTGTTTAGAACAGGTGACCCCTTCATTCGGCCCTCTATCGGAAAAAAAATTGGTTTCTAGGTCATCCTGCTGTCCTTATTGAAAGTTACTTTTCGGTGAGGAAAAAAACACCGAAAAATAAACAAAAAACCAGCTTAATTGTGATGATATATTGTTTCAAACATTTAAAGTAGTCTATGTTGTTATTGGTGGTAAAGGACTATAAACAGAAACAAAATAAAGTTGATTCACATGATAACAAATGATTTCATCTGTCTGTTTCTTTAGGTTTAGGATAAATATTAAACTGATGAGTCCACCTATCTGAATAAATGTTATTTATAATCTCTTGTTTAAAGGTAAAGCCACGAACTTTTAATCCACCACTGACCTGTTCGGCCAACTGGCGCTTGTAGATCTTACATTTCTCATTCACTTTATCTAGGTTGTCGCTCAGGCCTAAGATGGTTTTGTGGTCTTCTTCCGTTTGAAGAAGAAGTTCCTTCACGCGGTACTCCTTCTTACGCATCATCTTCTGAGTCTCCGCGTGGCGGCGCTTCTCTTCCTCGAATTCAATTTCAATATCCCGAATCTTGAGATAAGATATTCGATAATTAAAAAAAAACATTTGTGTCAATGTCTACAGTGAACTTAATATACTTGTTTGAATACTTCAAAACTGAATATGGATATCACACGATCAAGGATTACAAAGTGTTAAAATAGGAAAAATGTAGTCTTATGGTTAACAGATACGACTACACGATAGTAACAGTGTCGTCCTATAGGAAACAGATACGACAACACGATAGTAACAGTGTTTTTATATAGGTAACAGATACGACTACATGATAGTAACAGTGTCATCCTATAGGTAACAGATACGACTACATGATAGTAACAGTGTCATCCTATAGGTAACAGATACGATTATATGATAGTAACAGTGTCATCCTATAGGTAACAGATACGACTACATGATAGTAACAGTGTCGTCCTATAGGTAACAGATACGACTGCATGATAGTAACAGTGTAATCCTATAGGTAACAGATACGACTACATGATAGTAACAGTGTAATCCTATAGGTAACAGATACGACTACACGATAGTAACAGTGTCGTCCTATAGGTAACAGATACGACTACACGATAGTAACAGTGTCGTCCTATATTTAACAGATACGACTACATGGTAGTAACAGTGTCATCCTATAGGTAATAGATATGACTACCTGATAGTAACACATTCTTAGTACGTATTTAGGATATATCTTAAATTTTCTCATTCCAAATTTTATAGCGTTTAACTATATGACACGTAGTAAAATCTTTAAACAATGTTTGCTCATTGGTTCAAAGTATGTATCATACTTACAGTGGTTTCTCATTGGTTCACAATGCCAGTAAACATTCTCACTTACCCTTGTTTCTAGCTTAGCAATCACGCGCTTGCTGCTTGCCAATGCATTAGCTTCCACTTCTTCAATACGGATCTGCAGGTTTCGTACTTCAATTTCTAGACTTTTCTTGACGGAGTCGAGCTTAACCACGCGTTCTTGTTCTTCGGTGAGATGTTCTTTGGTGACCTTGAGTTCAGAGATGGCTTTAGTAGACCGTTCTTCTGAAACCTGGAAGTGAAATGATATGTACATTACCATAGTGAGCTTTGAAACAGCTGTTCCAGCTGGTGAGCTTACTTTCTCTATAATGTACCTTTCTCTTTATAATACCAATAGAATATTTCCAAGCTAACTTTATGTACACTTAACACAAGCCATATAACCATTCTATGCACTCAACACAAACCATATAAGTATTCTATACACTCAACACAAACCATATAACCATTCTATACACTCAACACAAGCCATATAACCATTCTACACACTCAACACAAACCATATAACCATTCTATACATTCAACACAAGCCATATAACCATTCTATACACTCAACACAAGCCATATAACCATTCTATACACTCAACACAAGCCATATAACCATTATATACACTCAACACAAACCATATAACCATTCTATACACTCAACACGAACCATATAACCATTATATACACTAAACACAAACCATATAACCATTATATACATTCAACACAAACCATATAACCATTCTATACACTCAACACAAACCATATAAGTATTCTATACACTCAACACAAACCATATAACCATTCTATACACTCAACACAAGCCATATAACCATTCTACACACTCAACACAAACCATATAACCATTCTATACATTCAACACAAGCCATATAACCATTCTATACACTCAACACAAGCCATATAACCATTCTATACACTCAACACAAGCCATATAACCATTCTATACACTCAACACAAACCATATAACCATTCTATACACTCAACACGAACCATATAACCATTATATACACTAAACACAAACCATATAACCATTATATACATTCAACACAAACCATATAACCATTCTATACACTCAACACAAGCCATATAACCATTCTATACACTCAACACAAACCATATAACCATTTTATACACTCAACACGAGCCATGTAACCATTATATACACTCAACACAAACCATATAACTATTATATACACTCAATACAAACCATATAACCATTATATACACTCAACACAAACCATATAACCATTATCTACACTCAACACAAACCATATAACCATTCTATGCACTCAACACAAGCCATATAACCATTCTATGCACTCAACACAAACCATATAACCATTCTATACACTCAACACAAACCATATAACCATTCTATACACTCAACACAAGCCATATAACCATTATATACATTCAACACAAACCATATAACCATTATATACACTCAACACAAACCATATAACCATTTTATGCACACAACACAAGCCATATAACCATTCTATACACTCAACACAAACCATATAACCATTCTATACACTCAACACAAACCATATAACCATTATATACATTCAACACAAACCATATAACCATTATATAATCTCAACACAAACCATATAACCATTATATACACTCAACACAAACCATATAACCATTCTATGCACTCAACACAAGCCATATAACTATTATATAGTCAACACAAACCATATAAGTATTCTAAACACTCAACACAAACCATATAACCATTCTATACACTCAACACAAACCATATAACCATTCTATACACTCAACACAAGCCATATAACCATTCTATACACTCATTCAACACAAGCCATATAACCATTCTATACACTCAACACAAACCATATAACCATTCTATACATTCAACACAAGCCATATAACCATTCTATACACTCAACACAAGCCATATAATCATTATATACACTCAACACAAACCATATAACCATTCTATACATTCAAAACAAGCCATATAACCATTCTATACACTCAACACAAACCATATAAACATTCTATACACTCAACACAAGTCATATAACCATTATATACACTCAACACAAACCATATAACCATTATATACATTCAACACAAACCATATAACCATTATATACACTCAACACAAACCATATAACCATTCTATGCACTCAACACAAGCCATATAACCATTATATACACTCAACACAAACCATATAACCATTATATACACTCAACACAAACCATATAACCATTATATACACTCAACACAAACCATATAACCATTCTATGCACTCAACACAAGCCATATAACCATTCTATACACTCAACACAAACCATATAACCATTCTATACACTCAACACAAACCATATAACTATTCTATACACTCAACACAAGCCATATAACCATTATATACATTCAACACAAACCGTATAACCATTATATACATTCAAAACAAACCATATGACCATTATATACACTCAACACAAACCATATAACCATTCTATGCACATAACACAAGCCATATAACCATTCTATACACTCAACACAAACCATATAACCATTCTATACACTCAACACAAACCATATAAGCATTCTATACACTAAACACAAGCGATATAACCATTATATACATTCAACACAAACCATATAACCATTATATACACTCAACACAAACCATATAACCATTTTATGCACTCAAAACAAGCCATAAAACCATTCTATACACTCAACAAAAGCCATATAACTATTATATACACTCAACACAAACCATATAACCATTCTATACACTCAACACAAACCATATAACCATTCTATACATTCAACACAAGCCATATAACCATTATATACACTCAACACAAGCCATTTAACCATTATATACACTCAACACAAACCATATAACCATTCTATATACTGAACACAAACCATATGACCATTCTATACATTCAACACAAGCCATATAACCATTCTATACACTCAACACAAACCATATAAGTATTCTAAACACTCAACACAAACCATATAACCATTCTATACACTCATTCAACACAAGCCATACAACCATTCTATACACTCAACACAAACCATATAAGTATTCTAAACACTCAACACAAGCCATATAACCATTATATACACTCAACACAAGCCATTTAACCATTATATACACTCAACACAAACCATATAACCATTCTATATACTGAACACAAACCATATAATCATTCTATACACTCAACACAAGCCATATAACCATTATATACACTCAACACAAACCATATAACCATTCTATACACTCAACACAAACCATATAACCATTCTATACATTCAACACAAGCCATATAAACATTCTATACACTCAACACAAACCATATAAGTATTCTAAACACTCAACACAAACCATATAACCATTATATACATTCAACACAAACCATATAACCATTATATAATCTCAACACAAACCATATAACCATTATATACACTCAACACAAACCATATAACCATTCTATGCACTCAACACAAGCCATATAACCATTATATACAGTCAACACAAACCATATAAGTATTCTAAACACTCAACACAAACCAGATAACCATTCTATGCACTCAACACAAGCCATATAACCATTATATACATTCAACACAAGCCATATAACCATTCAATACACTCAACACAAACCATATAACCATTCTATACATCATATAGAGTCAACAGAACCATATAACTATTATATAAAATCAACAGAACCATCTAACCATTATTTAGAATTAACAGAACCATATAACTATTTTATAGTCAACAGAACCATATAACTATTATACAGAATCAACAGAACCATCTAACCATTATATAGAGTCAACAGAACCATATAACTATTTTATAGTCAACAGAACCATATAACTATTTTATAGTCAACAGAACCATATAACTATTATACAGAGTCAACAGAACCATTGTACTGAGTCAAACTTACTTTCAGTTCCTTATGAACTTCATCATAATCGGCTTGTAAAGCAGACAATTCATTCTCCAACTTTGTCTTAACAGAGGACAGGTTCACGTTTATTGTATTCAACTCGTTGATACGAGTCTGGGCTTCTTCCAAGGACTGTTCAGCAGCTCTCTTTGAACGTTGAGCCTAAAGAAACAGTTTATTAGATTGCGCTGACCTTTACAAATATTTAATAACTTTTCCAGGTTTGTCTCGTGACACATGCTGGATAAAAACTATTCTTGTCTGAATTTAAAGTTCCCTTCTAGACACGTGATTCACGACAAAAATAAATAAGGCAAGTGTTCTTTGATGGAAGATATAAGCAGGTTAGGCTAACAGGTTTTCTGTTCCAATATTTTCCAACATGTCTTTACACCAGTTTAATTTATTTAAGTTACTTCATTTCTTTTCCTAAAATAATTTTCAGCAACACTTTATTATAATCAGGTTAAAAACCGTCTCATGTTCCAAGAGTTCTTACATCAGGTCAGTGTTTTTGTTTTATTATAACATATTGGGCCATCTGCCGAGTTCACCGAGGGGAATGGAACCCCTAATTTAACGTTGTAAATACAAAGCCTTACCACTGTCCAACAGGGGAATTACCGTAGGTCGAGGTCATTTTATCTTTTCGAATTAACACCTATACTTTATATAGCAAATTCCTTTCCTACAACGACACATTGAATCCAGGTTGAATCACCTCAATGGATACAGTTTGTCATGTCTATTAAATAACATTCCTATCCAACATTCATCCAGTTCTGTAAGTATTTACTATATCCACAGTGATTAACTACTTTCTCGAAATTCTGGAAATCTGACGATATTAAATAATTATTTACCCTTACAAGATGGAGGTTCAACTGACACAGACCCTCTTGTATCCAATGTGCACATAACTTTAACTGATTCTCAACTCTCCGAATAACTACCTCCCAATAACTCCATTCGAAAATATTCCCTGAAAACTGGCTCTATTTAATTACATCCATTAATTATGGTTAACCATAACCTTATCCATTAGTTATGGTTAAACTTAACCTCATCCATTGGTTATGGCTAATATTAATCTCTTCCATCAAATGTGGTTAATCTTAACCTCGTAGATAAGTTATGGTTAACATTAACTTTATCCATCAGTTATGGCTAATATTAATCTCTTCCATCAAATGTGGTTAATCTTAACCTCGTAGATAAGTTATGGTTAACATTAACTTTATCCATCAGTTATGGCTAATATTAACCTCTTCCATCAATTGTGGTTAATCTTAACCTTGCAGATAAGTTATGGTTAACATTAACTTTATCCATCAGTTATGGCTAATATTAACCTCTTTCATCAATTGTGGTTAATCTTAACCTTGTATATAAATTTTGGTTAACATTAACTTTATCCATTAGTTATGGCTAATATTAACCTCTTTCATCAATTGTGGTTAATCTTAACCTCGTAGATAAGTTATGGGTAACCTCATCCATTAAATGTTTATCCCAATGCCCAGTTCATGACTTACCGACTCTAAGCTGGCTCTCATTTCGTCCAGTTCAGCCTGTAGACCTTGGCATCGCCGCTGAGACACGCCCAGCTGGTCTACGGTCTGCTGTAGTTGTCGATGTACCTCATCATAGTGAGCCTGCAACTCCTGGGGTTGAACAAACAATAATGATTGTGACATATCTTCCTCTCATCATTTAAATAAAACTGACAAAAAATATCGTAACAACATGGTAACATGTAACAGTAACTATCGTTACAACACGGTAACATATAACAGTAAATTTCGTTACAACATGGTAACATGTAACAGTAAATATCGTTACAACATGGTAACATGTAACAGTAAATATCGTTACAACACGGTATTACAACATTATGAAGCCAACTGTATGAATTTTATACTATCATTGCTCTGTTACGAATTATTTGTAGAGGAAACCAAAGCAATCACTTTGAAAACAGATTTTCTTAAAAAACGGTTCTCAACATACTGTGATTTGGAGCGACTGTTTCTTAATGACTTTCTGTAAGTCAATGTTCTGTTTATTTGCTGTATCCAACGCCATCTCCAACTCCGTTATCTGGGCCTGATATTTCTTTTTAATTCGAGCAATCTCTGACTTCAGTTTAGCTTCTGCTTCTGCTAGTCTCAAGCTGAGCTGCTCTATTTCCAGTTCCTTCTGTTTCCTGTGGAATGGAACCAGATCTTTATTAAAAATCTACCATCACTAAGTCGCTACAGTTATGAACTTGCGAATCGGTCCCTTGTTAACTATAAAAACAATTATACAAAATAGTTTGTTTGCTTGTTTGTTTCTGAATTTCACGCAAAGCTACATAAGGGCTACTGCGCTAGCCGTCCGTAATTTAGCAGTGTAAGACTAGTTTTAGTTTGTTTTAAATTTCGCACAAACTTACATGAGGGCTATCTGGAGTAGCCGTCCATAATTTTGCAATGTAAGGCTAGACAGAAGACAGCTAGTCATCAACACCAACTGCCAACTCTTGGGCTACTCTTTTACAAACGAATAGTGGAATTGATCATAACATTATAACGCCCCCACAGCTGAAAGGGCAAGCATGTTTCGTGTGACGGGGATTTGAACCCACGACCTTCAGATTAGGAGTCGAGTGCCTTACCACCTGGCCATACAAAATGGTTCACCAATCTTTGATTACATTACGTAGAAAGGCGAGTGAACGTAAAGTCAATTGTTTCATACAATATTAACAGTACTAGTATTTATGGTAAGTTTGTAGTGGCTCACTCTAACAATACTAGTATTTATGGTCAGTTTGTAATGGCTCACTCCAGCAATACTACTATTTATTGTCATTTTGTAGTGGCTCACTCTAACAATACTAGTATTTATGGTCAGTTTGTAGTGGCTCCCACTAACAATATTTGTATTTATCGAAAAAAAAAAACAGTTAATTTATAAAAGGTATACGTATGGCATTAAAACAAAGCTTTATAGAGTTTTACTACAAGAAAAGACACCACCCAACGGGCTGTTTCTGAGAAATATTGTACATCAAAAGTGTTCGGATTGTGTTATTTAGTCATACCTAGCAACAAAATGATTTAGTTTACAGATCTCACGATTTTCACTAATTTTGCTGAAACAAACCTTAAAGTTTTTAATACATTAAACGTTGTACTGTTTGTTGAAAAAATAATGAACTCCAGTTTCTCAGTTTCACAAATTACACCAATACAGATATATTTTAACCTCCACACACAGTCCAAAAACAAGTCGTGAGGAAAGAACTTATTTAAAATTGTGTTATCTTATAAAGAAATGATTGTTGAGCCTACCACATCTCTTTTTATAACTGTATGAATCTTGAATACTCAAGGTATGAAATGTTTTTATGAAGTTTCATGAATGGTGCCATTCAGTAGATGACACAAGATTTCTGGTCACAAACATAGATAGTGACAAACATGCCACGTCTATTTCACTGAGACTGCAAAAGTTTAAATTATAAAAGCTTGCACAGTCTCTCCTCAGACTGATGGAGAACTGGATTTAGGAACTTTAGGAGAAAATCTAACATTGTTATCCAATAGAGTGTAAGTAGTTTACCACTTCTAAAGTTGTTATCCAATAGGGTGTAAGTAACTTACCTCTTCTAAAGTTGTTATCTAACAGGAAATAAGTAGTTTACCACTTCTAAAGTTATTATCCAATAGGAAGTAAGTAGCTTACCACTTCTAAAGGTGTTATCCAATAGGAAGTAAGTAGCTTACCACTTCTAAAGGTGTTATCTAATAGGAAGTAAATAGCTTACCACTTCTAAAGTTGTTATCTAACAGGAAATAAGTAGTTTACCACTTCTAAAGGTGTTATCTAAAAAGAAGTAAGTAGCTTATCACTTCTAAAGTTGTTATCCAACAGGGTGTAAGTAACTTACCTCTTCTAAAGTTGTTACCCAATAGGAAGTAAGTAGCTTACCACTTCTAAAGTTGTTATCTAATAGGAAGTAAGTAGTTTACCACTTCTAAAGTTGTTATCCAATAGGAAGTAAGTAGCTTACCACTTCTAAAGGTGTTATCTAATAGGAAGTAAATAGCTTACCACTTCTAAAGTTGTTATCTAACAGGAAATAAGTAGTTTACCACTTCTAAAGGTGTTATCTAAAAAGAAGTAAGTAGCTTATCACTTCTAAAGTTGTTATCCAACAGGGTGTAAGTAACTTACCTCTTCTAAAGTTGTTACCCAATAGGAAGTAAGTAGCTTACCACTTCTAAAGGTGTTATCTAATAGGAAGTAAGTAGCTTACCACTTCTAAGGTTGTTATCCAATACGGAGTAAGTAGTTTACCACTTCTAAAGTTGTTATCCAATAGGGAGTAGGTAGTTTACCACTTCTAAAGTTGTTATCCAATAGGAAGTAAGCAGCTTACCGCAGAGCTTCCATCTCTTCTTCTTTCTGAGTCAGTCTCTTCTCATAGTCATAGCGGACCTGTGCCAATTCAGCAGTTAGCCGTTGGCATTTCGCTTCTTCCTGTCTCCTTAAGTTCTCCGACTCCTTGAAAGCGGCACTTATTTCATCTCGTTCATTTTCCAGTCGCTTTATCTCCTGCTCCATTTCGTGGATACGTCGATTAGCATCCGCTAGGTGGTTCTTAGCATCATTCAGATCCTCTGGAAAACAACAGATATTGAAGAACATATTAACTTTGGGAGTGATATATCTTGGGTCTTACATATACATAGCAAACCAATAGTGACCAGGTAACCAACTTACATTTACATTATATACATAATACACCAAAGTAAAGTACCTTACATTTAAGTTATATATATATAACAAACCAGATTAACGTACCTTACACTTATGTTATATATATGTATTTGAGAAACCAGAATATTTTACCATTCAGTTTCTTATTTTCCCTCACTAAAGCTTCCTTTTGCTCATGAAGTTTCTCGTACTCGAGCTGAAGTTTCTGCAGGTCAGCCATCTTATTTCGGAGCTCCCTCTGGGTGTGCTCCAGTGCAGCTATCAACTCTTCGTTCTTGCTTTTGAGTTCAGCGTTCAGTTTTTCCAGCTGGGACACACGTTTTTCAAGGTTCTGAGCATGCGTTGTGGCCTAAATAAAATATTCAACTGTTTAAACGTCAGTCTAACTCAGTTTTAAAAGTCCACTGTCGCTAAACTTGTCAATAATCAGACAAAATGGATTCCAGTCACTACGTTTGAGTTAACACCTCTGAAGATTTTTAAAGAACTTTCCTAACACGTTCTTACTTAAAATTCTTGAAAATAAAACTTTAACATGGTCTGTTTGTTTGTCCTTTATCTTTTGTAGAGGTAAAAAACTTCCTTGGAACACGAAAATATTGAACCTCGAAACAGGTGTCGAGTACACTAACTAGTGAGGCACATTGGACCAGGAATAGTATTGTACAAAAGTGTAAAGACGAGAGAATGTTTTGTCATTCTTTCAATGCCATTACAGAATGTAGATTTCAACACTGTGGTAATGTTCCACTGATCCCTGTTGGCAGTTGAATGAACCATTGTGAGAATAGTCATTATTCTTTAGAATTACAATGTATTTACACCAAGAACATGTCATAAGGATTCTGCTTCAATGAACAAACTGATCAAACTTAGGGTCTGAGATAATTCTCATGGTACCCTATGCAATGTCTCAACAACATAGAAAGAATTTAGCAAGGATCTAGCATATGGTACTGGTATATGTTAGAATAAATTAATGTAATAGCACTCCACAAATTAACCTTGATAAGAACATATTTAACACTATGTAATAAGTTCTATTGTCATGCCACAGCCCACAAAACATAGAGAACTGTCAGTAGAGCAGAGAGTTCACATATATTCATTATATGATATTTGTTAGACTCTCTAACAAATCGTTACACACTGTAAATGTTCCACAAACACTGTCAAGTAAACCTTATATCATAAGACAGAGACAGTGAAAATAGTAAAGTAAGAGACAGAACATCTAAACTCAGAGATACTGATGTTAAGTATCTTAGTTTATGTAGCTTTTGGGACAGTTAAGACTGCTACTGATATCAAGCCTGAGATAAACAACCATGTACCAAATGACAGAAAGATGTTCATATCCACAGTATCAAGAAGGCTAATCGAGAATAGAATATCTGGTTGTGTAGCAGTTAAAAAAACCTTTACTTTGATCTCCAGATATTGTCAAGAGACTGAAATTTGATGAAAAATATAAACACTGGTTTGTTAATGAATGGAAAATGCTTTATAGATGAATGAAACATGGGGAGACAGTGTGATGATTTGGACATGTTTTCTGCTGAGGTAATAGGAAATACATACAAAATAGATATAATAATGAACCAGTACAAGTGCCATAAGATACTGAACATCATGGTGTACACAGCTGTTTGTGTAATAATGAACTAGTACAAGTACCACCAGATACTGAACATCATGGTGTACACAGTTGTTTGTGTAATGATGAACTAGTACAAGTACCATCAGATACTGAACATCATGGGGTACACACAGCTGTTTGTGTGATAATGAACTAGTACAAGTACCATAAGATACTGAACATCATGGTGTACACAGGTGATTGTGACCCAAAAACTCATCGAACCTGTGTGGAAATTACTTAGCTAAGAAAGAAGCTGCTGGAGTCATTTAAATGATACAATGGTCCTCACAGAGACCTGATATGGGATTTGATAGATCAAAAACTTGATAAATCAAAGGTTCCTTCCAAAGAAACTTTATGGGAGTGTATTAGACACATCTGTAGCAAAATCCCAAAGTAAACTTTGATTAAATATGAAGCAACAATGCTTGAAATACTAATGGGAGTTATTAAAACAAGAGAGGAACACATGAAATATTGACTGTTTGTTGAACTACAGAGTTTCTGTTGTACTAAATATGAATATTAATAACACTTTGATGTTTCACCTGTGATTTACCTTCCACTGAGATCTAATTTTTGACTTTGTCCTAACACTTTTCACAGTACTATATATACATAACAGATAAATATTTGTCCTAACACTTTTCACAGTATCATATGTACATAACAGATATTTGTCCTAACACTTTTCACAGTACCATATGTACATCACAGATAAATATTTGTCCTAACACTTTTCACAGTACCATATGTACATAACAGATATTTGTCCTAACACTTTTCACAGTACCATATGTACATCACAGATAAATATTTGTCCTAACACTTTTCACAGTACCATATGTACATAACAGATATTTGTCCTAACACTTTTCACAGTACCATACGTACATAACAGATATTTGTCCTAACACTTTTCACAGTACCATATGTACATAACAGATATTTGTCCTAACACTTTTCTCGCCAAAATATAAATGCTTGAAACAACTTTTAGTTCCCAAAAATAACTAATTCGAGACAACGTTGTAACAAACCGACACATTCAGTGTATTTCAAAGATAACTACAACATGTATTACACAAAGTCAAGGTTTGATGACAACAACTTTGTATTAAGATTTAAATACACTATTTTAACAATGAAGGTACTACATCTAGAAAATGTTTTCTATCCACTCACTTTCTCCAGGTCCATCACTAAGACTTCGACCTCACTCTGTAGTCTGGCCTTCTGCTTCTCCAGACTACTACATTTGTTCAGCAGACTTTCTAACTGTTCCTCATACTCAGCAGTCCTAGCGGCCATCTTGCGGCTGAAGAAAACAAAAACGAAATTGTGAACAAACTTCTGGTGCAAAGAATCACCAAGAGGGATGGAGGCCACAGCAAATACATGATGATGATATGACAATCTATCGATTCACAAAGTTGCAGTTGATCTTGGTAAAGATGAGCAATATTCTAGAAGGGAGAGAAAAAACTGAAACTCCTAGACCGGTGACTTTAAGACTTACAACTCTTCAAATAACACATTTTACAGTTTGTTATGATAATATACAATAATAACAGATAATCAGTAAAATTAACTCCAAATCCCGCAGATAGGGGTCGCAGGTTGTTGCGTTTGTTATTAATTACAGGGAAACACGGGTATCGAAATCCGTTTTTTAGTGACAAAAGTTCGCAGACAAACCACTGTGACACTGGGGGCAGGGGTCGTAGAAGCCTGTGTTAAAGTCCATCCCAGATTAACTGTAGCCATCCTATGATACATTTCACACATCCATCCCAGATTAACTGTAGCCATTCTATGATACCTTTCACACATCCATCCTAGATTAACTGTAGCCATTCTATGATACCTTTCACACATCCATCCCAGATTAACTGTAGCCATTCTAAGATACCTTTCACACATCCATCCCAGATTAACTGTAGCCATTCTATGATACCTTTCACACATCCATCCCAGATTAACTGTAGCCATTCTATGATACCTTTCACACATCCATCCCAGATTAACTGTAGCCATTCTATGATACCTTTCACACATCCATCCCAGATTAACTGTAGCCATTCTATGATAACTTTCACACATCCATCCCAGATTAACTGTAGCCATTCTATGATACCTTTCACACATCCATTCCATTAACTGTAGCCATCCTATGATTAATTAACTGTAGCCATTCTATGATACCTTTCACACATCCATTCCAGATTAACTGTAGCCATTCTATGATAACTTTCACACATCCATCCCAGATTAACTGTAGCCATTCTATGATAACTTTCACACATCCATCCCAGATTAACTGTAGCCATTCTATGACAACTTTCACACATCCATCCCAGATTAACTGATGATACCTTTCACACATCCATCCCAGATTAACTGTAGCCATTCTATGATACCTTTCACACATCCATTCCAGATTAACTGTAGCCATTCTATGATAACTTTCACACATCCATTCCAGTTTAACTGTAGCCATCCTATGATAACTTTCACACATCCTTCCCATATCTTGTCACTCAAGTTCACCAATCACGTACTCCTTTAAATTATATCTAGTCGCGTGTGGGGTGAAGAGAAACAGTAGTTTCTGACCACCCCTGGTTATTTTTCGTTCCCTTTGATAAACGGAATTATAAATTAACCTAAATACCTATCCAGTATCCACCTTTCACACAGCTGGGTTGTCCGAAACAATTAAGGTAAGGGACATAAAAACAACCATCGAATTGGTAACGTCCTGTCTATGATCCCAAAACACGAACCACAATGGCCCTCTAATGACTGTCTGATGTAACCAAGAGATATACTGAATTCATTTGGAAACTGGGGGATCTACTACTAATTACACAAACTTTCACTGATAAAAATTATAAAAAGCTATTTTTATTATCTTACGTTATACAGACAGTGTTCACTATAAATTATTTCCAAACAAGGAACAGTGTTACAATTGCGATGTTCAACATATAAGGATGTGTTACAACGAGAATGTTCAGTGCATAAATATGTATTAGAACTGGAATGTTCACTGTATAAAGATGTATTACAACTGGAATGTTCACTGTACAAAAATGTATTACAACTGGAATGTTCACTGTATAAAGATGTATTACAACTGGAATGTTCACTGTATAACGATGTATTAGACCTGGAATGTTCACTGTATTACAACTGGAATGTTCACTGTAAGAAGTTATATTACATCTGGAATGTTCACTGTAAGAAGATGTATTACACCTGGAATGTTCACTGTGAGAAGATGTATTACAACTGGAATGTTCACTGTATACAGATGTATTACAACTGGAATGTTCACTATACAAAAATGTATTACAACTGGAATGTTCACTGTAAGAAGATGTATTACATCTGGAATGTTCACTGTAAGAAGATGTATTACAACTGGAATGTTCACTGTGAGAAGATGTATTACAACTGGAATGTTCACTGTATAAAGATCTATTACAACTGGAATGTTCACTGTATAAAGATGTATTACAACTGGAATGTTCACTGTATAAAGATGTATTACAACTGGAATGTTCACTGTATAAAGATGTATTACAACTGGAATGTTCACTGTAAGAAGATGTATCACAACTGGAATGTTCACTGTAAGAAGATGTATCACAACTGGAATGTTCACTGTATACAGATGTATTACAACTGGAATGTTCACTGTAAGAAGATGTATTACAACTGGAATGTTCACTGTACAAAAATGTATTACAACTGGAATGTTCACTGTACAAAAATGTATTACAACTGGAATGTTCACTGTAAGAAGATGTATTACAACTGGAATGTTCATTGTACAAAAATGTATCACAACTGGAATGTTCACTGTAAGAAGATGTATTACAACTGGAATGTTCATTGTACAAAAATGTATCACAACTGGAATGTTCACTGTAAGAAGTTATATTACATCTGGAATGTTCACTGTAAGAAGATGTATTACACCTGGAATGTTCACTGTGAGAAGATGTATTACAACTGGAATGTTCACTGTATACAGATGTATTACAACTGGAAT
The DNA here is from genome assembly GCF_004210375.1 of Tachypleus tridentatus. Taxonomy (NCBI): domain Eukaryota; kingdom Metazoa; phylum Arthropoda; class Merostomata; order Xiphosura; family Limulidae; genus Tachypleus; species Tachypleus tridentatus. The sequence goes on along the minus strand of NC_134825.1, from coordinate 104,294,519 downwards.
GTTCACTATACAAAAATGTATTACAACTGGAATGTTCACTGTAAGAAGATGTATTACATCTGGAATGTTCACTGTAAGAAGATGTATTACAACTGGAATGTTCACTGTGAGAAGATGTATTACAACTGGAATGTTCACTGTATAAAGATCTATTACAACTGGAATGTTCACTGTATAAAGATGTATTACACCTGGAATGTTCACTGTATAAAGATGTATTACAACTGGAATGTTCACTGTAAGAAGATGTATCACAACTGGAATGTTCACTGTAAGAAGATGTATCACAACTGGAATGTTCACTGTATACAGATGTATTACAACTGGAATGTTCGCTGTATAAAGATGCATTACAACTGGAATGTTCACTATACAAAAATGTATTACAACTGGAATGTTCACTGTAAGAAGATGTATTACACCTGGAATGTTCATTGTAAGAAGATGTATTACAACTGGAATGTTCACTGTAAGAAGATGTGTTACAACTGGTATGTTCCCTGTATAAAGATGTATTACAACTGGAATGTTCCCTGTATAAAGATGTATTACAACTGGAATATTCCCTGTATAAAGATGTATTACAACTGGAATGTTCCCTGTATAAAGATGTATTACAACTGGAATGTTCAGTTGTTTTACCGTAATTCCTCTACTTCGTCCTGATGAGCTTGGACTTCCGTCTCATACTTGGACTTCCAAGATGCTACTTCGCCATTAGCTTTAGACAGTTGTCGTTCCATTTCTAGCCGAGCCTCAGACTCCTCTTCAATCTGGACTTTCAGGGATTCAACTTCCAACTCCAAGGTATGTACTTGCTGCTCCAAGCTGGAGCGTTTCTAGTAAAGAATAGAATATGTGTTGGATCCAAGTTTTCTATCCTATTATTCCGTTATTGAGTATTCTGGGGTATTAGGTACATCACAAAACGTTGTAGCAGCTGCTCGGCCTTCCTTAATATTACATTAGGCCTCACTTATCAATTATAGAACTTTAAGCGTTATTTGGAGATTTATAAATATTGTTATCAGAGTTTTAACAAAGGAAGAAGACAAACACAAAATTTAGCCAAACTCAATGCGAGCTCGAACACTGACCACTGGTCTAAGTTTCTTTTGAAGTTGTAATGGGAGACTAAATCGTTCTAAGAACTTATGAGTGAAAGCAAAGACAAATATGAAGTGACATATCAACCGCACTATATTTTCAACACCCCCAGCTGACAAGACCTTGCGCACATTACCAGGACTCACTGGGAGTTGCACACATATTACCGGACTATTTGTTTTCATCAAACAAATTTATTTGGTTTGTGAACTGCAGAAGAATACATACGCAGTTTCTCTTTGGAAGAAGGCTTGGGCTCTCAATAACATCTCTCTACATAACTTACATAAGTTAATAAAACAAATGTGCGCCTTTCACGTGACCGTATTTCGACAAAAGTCTCTCACGTATCTGTAACTATGTACATAGCTTCTGCATATGTTCCCAAGTTGTGGTCACATTAACAGTTTGTACTCTTGTCCTCTGAAATTCTTAATGTTTTATAACTAGTTAAAGAATATCAAACAGTTTCAGTCTTAGTTACTCTTTAGGCTTAGCTATGTAGATAAACGATTATAAACAAGACGTTAAAAGTTTATATCTGTTTATGATCGATTAATTTTACACAGCAAATCTCCTTCTTCAACAACATATTTTTCTTACTCTCTCTTCGTCCTCTAGATGACGCTTGGTTTCTTCCAGTTGGGCAGCTAACTGCGTCTTAACATGATTGACATTATCCAAGGAAATTTTGTACTCGTGGATTTCCTTAACAAGTTCGGTATTTTCCGAGCTGAGCCGATTTTTCTGGGAAGTAACTTCGGTCACCGTGCGGTTCAACTCCTCTATTTGAACGTGCAGTTCGTGCACCTGGATATCTAGTTTTTCTACAGTTTTTTGGAAGGCAAGCTATGTGAGAGAAATGGAATATATTTCTAGTATTTTCTACATGAAGTTTGTTATCATTTATCTTTATTACACCCAATGTAATCGTATGTTATAGTAAAGCATTGTCTCTCTACGTGTTACAAATAAAAGTATCTATCCATACCTTGCATCAGGAAACGTTTGTATTATCTGTAATAAAATATTCATTTTATAGCATACTTAACTGGCTCTTGCATTTCTAGCATACTTAAATGGGGCTTGAATTTGTTTCGTAAATAAATATGGTCTGTAAATATAATGCTAGGTTATTATTAATCTTATATAATACTGAACTAAATATTAGTTTCTGTATAAATCCATTTTAATCTATATGTGGATATCTGGTTTCGCTCTCCTAGCTAGTTATATTCAGAACACTGTGAAAAAATAGCGAGTTATACTCAGAACACTGAGGAAAAATATCTAGTTATACTCAGAATACTATGGGAAAATAGCTAGTTATACTCAGAATACTGTGAAGAAATAGCTAGTTATACTCAGAATACTGTGGAAAAATAACTAGTTATACTCAGAATACTGTTGAGAAATAGCTAGTTATACTCAGAACACTGTTGAGAAATAGCTAGTTATACTCAGAATACTGTTGAGAAATAACTAGTTATACTCAGAACAATGTGAAGAAATAGCTAGTTATACTCAGAAAAATGTGAAAAAATAGCTAGTTATACTCAGAACAATGTGAAGAAATAGCTAGTTATACTCAGAATACTGTGAAAAAATAGCTAGTTATACTCAGAACAATGTGAAAAAATAGCTAGTTATACTCAGAACAATGTGAAAAAATAGCTAGTTATACTCAGAATACTGTTGAGAAATAGCTAGTTATACTCAGAACAATGTGAAGAAATAGCTAGTTATACTCAGAACAATGTGAAGAAACGGTTTGACATCTTTCGTTAATACCTACTTTGTCTTTATTTGCACTTTCCACTTGAGCCAGTAGTTCATACACCTCAGACTGGAACTTTTGCTTTTCTCGTTCGATTCTACACAAACAGGGTAAAATTACAATTAAAAACCTACTGGACACTCAGGAAATAAAAATAGATAAATCTAAACTTCAGGAAAACTGACGTGACAGAAACTCAACTGTGAAATTGGTTATAATATTTGATTACTGATGGGGTTTTTTCTTCACAATTCTCCTAATTTGTCCATTATGAATATCAAATCAGAACGTGTAAAAATAAGTTTTTAAATTTCTGTGGTCTCGTGGTTAACTTTCTCGTCTACAACGCTAGAGGTCCGAGGGTAGAGCTATGGTATAACGTTGAACGCTATCTGGAGTTTCAGCTATTTTCTATTAAGGCAGTAACTACTGAAGAATTGTCGCCTTCTGTTTTTGATCGATCAGCAGTTTTAAATTAGGAAGAGTGATATTAGGCCTAAGCCTTAGGTTCTTTTATGTGACGGTTTAACCAGCTTTTACATAAACTGATAATACCAACTACCTTGCGTTCACTATCAGGATTCACCTTTATGTCTAACCAACGACTTGACTCAAGTCATTGCTCATGAAGCCTTGCTTTAATTATCAGAACTCATCTTTATGTCTAACCAACTACTTGACTCAAGTCACTGCTAAGGAAGCCTTGCGTTCACTTTTAGAACTCACCTTTTTGATTAGACTATGGCAGCCTAAAACATAAATGAAACGCTCTCTCTCTCTCTCTGTTAGGCTTAAGAAAGTCAGGGATTACATGTACTAAAAATATAATAATAATTTGAAAACTATATTTGTACAATTGGGATTTGACATCCACAGTGATCAAATTTAAAAAAATGAAAAAAACGCAGCTTATCATAATTCTAATCACTTTATTAAGCCTAAGAACATTATTGGCTCGTCTACTTAGTTGCTTAACACCATGGGAAACATTTTATTTTTGAGAACTTGTGCAAAAGCTCGACACTTTATTTAACGTACAAACCAATATGAAAATTTGTGGTTTTAGTATAAGGCAATACGGAACTTTATTTGACATCCAAATTTTACGAACTGTTTTTTAGTTGACTTCACGTTATTTTTAAAGATTTTTTACCAAATCTTCCTGTGTAACTATTCTATAAATTTTTCTCCTGGTGGAACGACAGTAAGTTTAAGTATTTTAAACGCTAAAATCAGGGGTTCGGTTTCCCGCAGTGGACACACTAAATAGTCCATTGAGGGTTTCCTCTGAAACAAATGAAGAAGCAAAAATTGATACGGAACGAGAGTTGTAAAAACAAAGTTAATGATTTCAGAGCTTACTTAGCTTTACCCTTCTGTAAAGCTTCCACCTGATCCTGGAAGTCGGCGATGGCCTCCTGATGCTTTTTACGGAGATGGTGGGCAGTCTCTTCACTTTCCAAGTGGCTGTCTTCGAGAAGTTTTCTCAGTTTAGAAAGTTCAACATCACGTTTCTTGTTCATCTCCGCCTGACAAACAAAAACCAAACATTACACACAACTTACGTTTCGATTATAATGTTCTTTTAATTCAGACATCAATAAAGTTGACAAACAGAGTTTTACAATTCAGGGTCTTTGTAGAAATCCGCAAACTTTCACGATGATAGAAACTTAAGCATCATCCTAATTTAGACAAAGATTTAAAAAGGTAAAGTAATTTTTCTTTGGTTCTTCAAGTGCTATTACATAAAGGTTCTCTGACGCAAATAATGTTAATGTTTCAAAGTATTTAGAACCAATTACAAATTCAGTAGAGTTAGAGCCAGTGGTATTTGAACACATATCATCAACTGTCATCAAGGCCAGGTTCAAAATTCAATGTGGCGTTCAAAGTAGTTATGGTTATAGTCCAGAAAAGCTTATTAGAGCAACACTATGATTTAACACCCTTACGTGGGTGTGGCTTTTGTTTGGACCTTCGCTGCGTGTTTTAACTCTCACCTGCGGGGCGGGGGGTAACATGCAAGTTTGTGTAATATTGAGTACAGATTTGAAATGCACCTGACTTTCGCTGCTCCCCTCAGCCTCTTCGAGTCGTTCAGTTAACTGCATAACCTGCAACGAGAGGTCGCCCTTATCTCTTTCCACCTGAAAAACAAAACAAAAGGAACAATTTGATCAGAGATGTAAACATCAACATTTTCAAGTTGACAGATGCAGGTATAGCAAGTTTCACCGGAGATAGAAACTGTATTATTATTAGAGCATCTAAAGATATCATCATTGTAGATATGGCGAGTTTAATATCATATCGGGATATATATAAAAAATCAGCTACATCGTATATCTATGAAAAACGTTAACGTCCTACGATACATCTATAAATAGGTTTGTATTATATTTTATATCAATGTCCTACGATACATCTATAAATAGGTTTGTATTATATTTTATATCAATGTCCTACTATACATCTATAAATAGGTTTGTATTATATTTTATATCAATGTCCTACTATACATCTATAAATAGGTTTGCGTTATATTTTATATCAATGTCCTACTATACATTTATAAATAGGTTTGTATTATATTTTATATCAATGTCCTATTGAACTAAATGGGTTTGTATTATATTTTACATCAATGTCTACTATACATCTATAAATAGGTTTGTATTATATTTTATATCAATGTCTACTATAACCTATAAATAGGTTTGTATTCAGACATACTTCCTGTATTCAAGCTGATAATTACGAAAACACAAATTATGATAATTTTTGTAACCATTATTACATTTTTCAAGTTTTGTATAATTAAGAAGTGAATTGAACCTTTTGTTAATATTAAATTTTGTAATTTTTGTAATTGTTGTACACCAAAATCTGAGTAGTAGTACAAAGGTTTTGGGATATAACTGTACTGATGCATAACAGAGTTTATCGTGTAGTGCGGGTATGGAAAAGATGGCGATAAACCCTGGGAAACAAACCGTATTTTATATCTATTTTTGGTGGCTTGCTAGCTGCAAGCCTCCCGATTTAGAAAGTTCTAAAGACGAGTGATCTATGAGTTAGGTATGCACTTCTCCTGTAGAGGGGTCTCTTCGTTAAAGTTGTATTTCTGTTCAAGGGAGGGAGGGGTAATAAATAAGGAAGCAGAAGAAACTTCCTTCGTTCGTTTTTAACAAGATAAGATAAGATAAGATTATAGGGCTCGCAGCAGTCACGAAACGAACCAAAGCTATTTTAACTTTATTCGTTTGTCTAACATCCACCTTCTAATCAAGTACTGACAATAGAACCACCTTATTGTTAACAACTTTATTTAATGTTCTTTTACTCACCCTTTGTCGTAATTCACGTTCGGCCTCGAGATCATCCTGAAGAAGGCGGATCTTATCCTACAAGAAACATATGCTTTATTATTTGTTGTTCCACTACTCTAATACTAAAGGGATGGTTATTACACTACTACAATATAACAGTGATGGTTATTACACTACTCTAACACAACAACATTATAGGATAATGTAGAAAACTTGAGAGTTGTGAAATAAATTAGTAGCTTCTGAATGTCAAATTTAGAAAATCATCCCAATTTAAATTGAAGTGAATAATTTTTTAGAGGTTACACGCTATTTTTAAGGTCCGTAAGCAACACGTTTTATACCAATAAATAAAACTATTATAAATATGTTTTCCTCAAACCTTATTTTATACTGGTAGTAAGGTGATTTTAACTTATATTTTTAAAATTTCAGTTGATTCTCAACTGGCTAACCGATTTATAGGTATCTTCGTTTACCTTTTAAGGTCGAATCAAACTTATTCCTCTACTCAGGTCACTAAACACTCTAGTAAGTAAAATTGTATTATTCATTGAACTCTAATAATAAATTTGTTTCTATTTGTATTGCGTACTAGTTAAAATATCTATATTGATTAGTACCCTTATTTTGGTGTGAATTATTTACCAAGACTCAGATCAACAAGCGAACCTCTCAACGGTAGCAGAAAAACGATCGTTTCAATTTACAGTAATATTTTATTCTATAAATGTATGTAAAATACCCGTTTCAAAATCCGATTAGAACTAACCACATTAAAGATCGAATTCACATAGTCCACATTTTTATTATTAACGAAATACTTGGCTTGCGACTAGGTGGCGAACCAGGATAAATCTATCCTGTATATTTCAATCGGTAATTTCATTATCGATGGCTTAGGCATCTGAGTTAGAAATGAACGTTTATTAGAGTAATATCTTGTGAGTAAGCCTTCCATGTCCTTGAAGTTGTAGTATTTCTTTTTTATTCACATTAGAGCTTAACTAATGAAATTGATGAAAACAATGTCAAACCTATAGACTTCGGAAAGAAGAAGAATGGAAGGAAGGAAATAAAGTAGGCTTAGCTCAACAACGTTGCGAAGGGCTTCTTATGTTTGCTGTAACGTGTTAGTTTATTTGATATTAATTTAATTTTGTGTTTTTAAGTGTCCCTTGTCTCATTTGAGCTATAAAATGATAAAACTTAGGGGATTATTCTATCAAAAACAAAATGACTGTAGTCCTTAGCAGGACATCACATTATTTGAAGAACTTTCGGTTGTTGTCATCTCAAACTGGGCGAATAAATGAACATGGAAGGTCTGTTTGTTTGAAGCTAAGCATTATGGGCTACGTATAGCCTGCTCACCAAGATAATAAACAGTAAGGTAAGACAAAGAGAGTGTGTAGTCAAATGTCAAAATTTACGTACGCTTTAAATTATTAATTAGAGTAAAATGGACACCAAATACCTAATTAGTACTGTAACTTAAATATATTTTCACCTTTGTCTGTTCTATCAAAAATAATTCATTGTTGTAAATCACACTCAAATCACGTGTCGAAATTAACTTGTACCAGAACAAACACTGATGTATGACTCTGAAAAGGTTTTCATACGAGTAGAAACCAAATAAGACTAAATTGATGTGATTGGATACACTTGAGCGTAATGAAATTGTATAAATTGTGCTGAAGGCGATTTGTGGAACTAATTCTGTACTTAGTTAACGTTTACCTGCATTAGGCCTGGCATGGCCAAGCGCGTAAGGCGTGCGACTCGTAATCTGAGGGTCGCGGGTTCGCGCCCGCGTCGCGCTAAACATGCTCGCCCTCCCAGCCGTGGGGGTGTATAATGTGACGGTCAATCCCACTATTCGTTGGTAAAAGAGTAGCCCAAGAGTTGGCGGTGGGTGGTGATGACTAGCTGCCTTCCCTCTAGTCTTACACTGCTAAATTAGGGACGGCTAGCACAGATAGCCCTCGAGTAGCTTTGTGCGAAATTCCAAAAAAACAACAAACAAACAAATTACCTGCATTATTCTTACAGTGGTCAGGTGCAATACAGGGCAATTTTTTGTTGACTAAATTAAGTCGGTAAGATGGCTTTTAGGTCAACTTTGGGGTAACTTAATTATCTTGGTCAGTTAGTTTATATGACAACTTTCTGGTGACCTGGTTATTGAGTTGAGCTAAAACGTTATTGTTTTATAAAATATATTCTGTAACTAAATTCGATAAACGATCGATAAGTAGGACTGACTGAACAGAGGTACAATTTAGAAACTTGAACGTATCCATAAATACAGAGATTCAACAATCAGGATTACATACAGTTAACCTTAACCACTTCTTTACATTACCTTTACGTGTAATATTCATATATAACATGTTGCCATGGGAGACATGTAACCCAACAACGCAAAAATTTTGGGTGAATAAATTCCAAAAATGCAAAAGTAGTTCATCATATTTACATGGTTGTTTATACCTGGTTATAGTTCTTATTTTAGTCATGCAAAAACTGAAAGGCTTAGAGGTATAACTGCTGTTACCAGAACAAAATAACTCAGAAATGTACAGTTCAGTTAACTGTTAAGTAATAAACACGGTCATCAAAACGGAAATGACCCAATCTCCAACACATGGGGGCTTAACACCAAGTTCGACCCACGCCTAATAAATATGGAGAAATTTAAGATTTTCCTGATTTGTATTGGACAGAGAATGTGGTAGAGACAAGATAATGACATTTAGGTAAAAAAACAAGTAATTAATAATCGCTTGTGTATTTTATTTATTTATTCCGGTTATGTCTTAATCCTTCACTGGATCAAATTAAGTCCATATTGGCACTTTAATTGTAAATCTGTTCCTGGAATGCGTGTTTCTATACATTCCTACTTTACATTTTCCAAATAAACTTTATTAATTTTCGCGTAGGCCTAAAACACATACATTTTACTCCAATGCCTTCTGTGATAGGGTTTTCCCAGTTTGCAGTTGATCGCAAATTGTACATCTATAAAAATATTTAATATATGAATTTATTTATATAAGGAAAATCAAATGGATAAATATGAAAAGCGTATTTAAGGTTATATAATTACATTCCAGAGTTCATAAATAAATGTAATTAGTAGAATATGTTTCTTTTTTTTTTTACTACGCCTAAATATATAAGGTGCAATATGGCGTTGCGTATTAAAAAATAAAATTAAAATATAGTCGTGCAGTCGAAACAAAATTCACAAGGAAAATCTCTGTCCAGTTTTAAGTTAAATTATTTCAGTAAAACATATATTCTTGCACTTCGGGCAGAATTACTGTTTCCAAATTCTACCTGAAAATTTCGGAGATAGATTCTGAAAACTGCCGATATGTTGTTCTCCATCAGAAACCTGGAATATGCATGATATACCTACAGAAACAACCATTTGGATAAACTGAAGTATATGAGGTATGCTATGCTAAAATTATATATCCCATGCACACAAAATATGCCAGTTGACTGAGTTGTGCCAAATAATGTTTAGTATTCATTTAATAGTATTAAGTTCAACTTATTGTTTCCAAAAGGTTAGAATTTTAAGTATTTCCTAACAACAACGTTTTATTGAAATGTTCCATTATAGATTTATTACTTAATACGCTTGGTCAGCGCAAAATAAAAGGAAAGGTCTGGGCATACAGAAATAAAACGACAGCACAAAAGTGAACCATAAATCATTTTAAAGAAAGAACAGTTTTTCATGTCAAGAACGGAAATGATGCCAATTATTGACAACAAAACCTCACCGTTGAAAAGAGAGATAAGCCTAGTGAGAAATTCTACACTGGAATATCTCGTGGCCATATTTAGCCGCACGCACAAACGGAATGACTGGATAACCCATTTCTAAAATGGCACCAAAGATCTTAGAAAGCGTTCCTTGGCTCACAGCCAATAGTTGCTGTAGATTACATCCAATTACGTTGTTCGAGAAAGGTAACAAACACGTGCTTTTCGCTTTCCTTTCATTTTCGACGGACTACATACTATCAGTAGAAGTGCCAGAACTTTTCTGAGGACAAGGACACTGCTCTCTGGTGAAACATTGTACTTGGAGAGCAGCAAATGCCGGATTCCTTTGCTGTTTATTCTTAGTACAACAATACATTCAATATATGGTTAATTAATTTATGTAAAAAAAGAATACACTTGTAGAGCAATGTTTCATAATTAAACCATTATGATAAAAATCACCAAATGTATTCCTTCACCTACTGATATTCTTGATATATCTAGATGACCAGATGTATTCCTTCACTTAGTAATATTCTTAATATAACTACATAACAAGATGTATTCCTTCACTTGGTATTATTCTTAATATAACTACATGACCAGATGTTTTCCTTCACTCAGTAATATTCTTAATATAACTACATGACCAGATGTATTCCTTCACTTAGTAACATTCTTAATATAACTACATGACCAGGTGTATTCCTTCACTCAGTAATATTCTTAATATAACTACATGACTAGATGTATTCCTTCACTTACTAATATTCTTAATATAACTACATGACCAGATGTTTTCCTTCACTTAGTAACATTCTTAATATAACTACATGACAAGATGTATTCCTTCACTTATTGACATTCTTAATATAACTACATAACCAGATGTACTCCTTCACTTCGTAATATTCTTAGTATAACTACATGACTCAGTAATATTCTTAATATAACTACATGACTCAGTAACATTCTTAACATAACTACATGACTCAGTAATATTCTTAATATAACTACATGACTCAGTAATATTCTTAATATAACTACATGACTCAGTAATATTCTTAATATAACTACATGACTCAGTAACATTCTTAATATAACTACATGACTTAGTGGTATTCTTAGTATACCAATGTGATCACGTGAAGTTCTCCAGTTATTTTTATTTGTTTCATCAGAATATGTAATACAAGAAGTTGATAACACAAATCTTTCCTTCACTAGTTTCTATTTTCAGTGAACTTGTTTCACAGAATTAACGAGTCATCAGTGATTCTTTGAAGAGAAGGTTTAAAACTTCTATTTTGTTTTTGTTTTTATTACTTCGTTCCAGCGCGAGGAAGCGGGAATCTTTTGAGGTTTTTGTCATCGGGCAAAAGGTGTAATGAAAATGCCAACAAATGAGATTTTTAGTGTATCATTGTAAGACATGTAGATGGATAAAGTTAGAATGTGGAAACAGTTTATTTGTATATCGAGTGGAAAACAACTATTTTTAATGTATTCCGTTCGAGTCCAAGTTGGTTGGCGAATCATTAACATACAAAAGTCAACGGACATACGGAGCTTGAAACTTATAAGCTACGGTTATTTTATTTTTAGCATTAACTCATTACATTTCATTTATGGGAAAGGATTTGATGAGCAAATAGATAGTTGCGCCCTCTCTCATCGACCAGGAGAAGTAAACTAGATTCAACCAACAAGCTGCATTAGATCTTACACTGTTTAGAAATATAAACAGTTTTAGCCTTGGATGTGTGGTCCTTTCCTCACCACAGATTATCCGGCCCTAACCAATTTATGTGTCTGAATAAAATGTGACGTAACACTAAATTATTCGTTATAATTTTGCGAACTCGCTGGTTATTTATTTACCTTTTATTCAACAAAACGTGTAATTTAAGTAAAGAAAAAAATAATTCATCAGTAACGTTGGACTCAATCTATTTTTTGTTCACCACGAGAAACTAGTGTATTGCAGAGAGAATAAATAACGAATCAAACAAAAGAATGTATTCTGCATCATTCATGTAATCTGTCTTTTCTTAACTGTAATTACACTATTTGGGAAAGAAAACTTCATAAACTGATTACTAGATCAATAACAAATCATTCATTGTGACTTCCCATGTTATTCAAACATATTAAGGTTATTTGTGGAGACTACAGGGCTATAAATCCAAACTTATGAGTCCTTTACGTAGAACAACCCTGAACATGACACCTGGCACTTGTGGATAATTAGGCTAAATTTGTTTGTAATCCTTCCTGGAAATAGTTTTATATGGTGAGCACTCATGTAACATTCATCACATCTCTGTTCCAGGAGATGATCCAAAGTTTGATGTTGCTCCAATGACACTTGTACCATCCTATATTTATCCATCTCTGATTTCCGTGACAGATATTACTTCTTATATATTTGGTATATAGTGTTGTCATCACTGTCCACTTCTCATTTCAGTAACAGTTATTACTTCCAACATATTTGGTGTATAGTGATGTCATCACTGTCCACTTCTGATTTCAATGACACTTATTACTTCCTATATATTTGGTGTATAGTGATGTCATCAATGTCCACTTCTGATTTCAATGACAGTTATTACTTCCTATATACTTGGTGTATAGTGATGACATCACTGTCCACATCTGATTCAGTGAAAGTTATTATTTCCTACATATTTGATGTATAGTGATGTCATCACTGTCCACTTCTGATTTCAGTGACACTTATTACTTCCTATATATATGGTGTATAGTGATGTCATCACTATCCACTTCTGATTCAGTGACACTTATTACTTCCTATATATATGGTGTATAGTGATGTCATCACTATCCACTTCTGATTCAGTGACAGTTATTACTTCCTATATATTTGGTGTATAGTGATGTCATCAATGTCCACTTCTGATTTCAGTGACAGTTATTACTTCCTATATATTTGGTGTATAGTGATGTCATCACTGTCCACTTCTGATTCAGTGACACTTATTACTTCCTATATATTTGGTGTATAGTGATATCATCACTGTCCACTAATGATTTCAATGACACTTATTACTTCCTATATATTTGGCGTATAGTGATGTCATCACTGTCCACTTCTGATTACAATGACACTTATTACTTCCTATATATTTGGTGTACAGTGATATTATTACTGTTCACTTCTGATTTCAGTGACAGTTATTACTTCTTATATATTTGGTATATAGTGAGGTCATCACTCTCCACTTCTGATTTCAGTGACAGTTATTACGTCCTCTATATTTGGTGTATAGTGATGTCATCACTGTCCTCTTCTGATTTCAGTGACAGTTATTACTTCCTATATATTTGGTGAATAGTAATGTCATCACTGTCCACTTCTGATTCAGTGACAGTTATTACTTCCTATATATTTGGTATATATTGATGTTATCACTGTCCACTTCTGATTCAGTGACAGTTATTACTTCCTATACATTTGGTGTATAGTGCTGTCATCACTGTCCACTTCTGATTTCAGTGACAGTTATTACTTGCTATGTATTTGGTGTATAGTGATGTCATCACTGTCCACTTCTGATTTCAGTGACAGTTATTACTTGCAACATATTTGGTGTATAGTGATGTCATCACTGTCCAATTCTGATTTCAATGACACTTATTACTTCCAACATATTTGGTGTACAGTGATGTCATCACTGTCCACTTCTGATTTCAGTGACAGTTATTACTTCCGACATATTTGGTGTATAGTGATGTCATCACTGTCCAATTCTGATTTCAATGACACTTATTACTTCCAACATATTTGGTGTACAGTGATGTCATCACTGTCCACTTCTGATTTCAATGACACTTATTACTTCCTATATATTTGGTGTATAGTGATGTCATCACTGTCCACTTCTGATTTCAGTGACACTTATTACTTCCTATATATTTGGTGAATAGTGATGTCATCACTGTCTACTTCTGATTCAGTGACACTTATTACTTTCTATGTATTTGGTGTATAGCGATATCATCACTGTCCACTTCTGATTCAGTGACAGTTATTACTTCCTATATATTTGGTGTATAGCGATGTCATCACTGTCCACTTCTGATTCAGTGACAGTTATTACTTCCTAAATATTTGGTGTATAGTGATGTCATCACTGTCCACTTCTGATTTCAGTGACAGTTATTACTTCCTATATATTTGGCGTATAGTGATGTCATCACTGACCACATCTGGTTTCAGTGACAGTTATTACTTCTTATATATTTGGTGTATAGTGATGTCATCACTGTCCACTTCTGATTCAGTGACACTTATTACTTCCTATGTATTTGGTGTATAGTGATGTCATCACTGTCCAATTCTGATTTCAGTGACAGTTATTACTTCCTATATATTTGGTGTATAGTGATGTCATCACTGTCCACTTCTGATTGCAGTGACAGTTATTACTTCCAACATATTTCGTGTATAGTGACATCATCACTGTCCACTTCTGATTTCAATGACACTTATTACTTCCTATATATTTGGCGTATAGTGATGTCATCACTCTCCACTTCTGATTTCAATGACACTTATTACTTCCTATATATTTGGTGTATAGTGATGTCATCACTGTCCACTTCTGATTCAGTGACACTTATTACTTCCTATATATTTGGTGTATAGTGATGTCATCACTGTCCACTTTTGATTTCAATGACACTTATTACTTCCTATATATTTGGTGAATAGTGATATCATCACTGTCCACTTCTGATTCAATGACACTTATTACTTCCTATATATTTGGTATATAGCGATGTCATCACTGTCCACTTCTGATTCAGTGACAGTTATTACTTCCTATATATTTGGTGTATAGTGATGTCATCACTGTCCACTTCTGATTTCAGTGACAGTTATTACTTCCTATATATTTGGTGTATAGTGATGTCATCACTGTCCACTTCTGATTTCAGTGACAGTTATTACATCTTCTGTATTTGGTGTATATTGATGTCACCACTGTCCACTTCTGATTTCAGTGACAGTTATTACTTCCTATATATATGGTGTATAGTGATGTCATCACTGTTCACTTATGATTCAGTGACTCTTATTATTTCCTATATATTTGGGGTATATTGATGTCATCACTGTCCACTTCCTATTTCAGTGACAGTTATTACTTCTTATATATTTGGTGTATAGTGATGTCATCACTGTCCACTTCTGATTCAGTGACACTTATTACTTCCAATATATTTGGTGTATAGTGATGTCATCACTGTCCACTTCTGATTCAGTGACAGTTATCACTTCCTATATAATGGTGTATAGTGATGTTATCATTGTCCACTTCTAATTTCAGTGACAGTTATTACTTGCTATATATTTGGCGTATAGTGATATCATCACTGTCCACATCTGAATCAGTGCCAATTATTACTTCCTATATATTTGGTGTATAGTGATGTCATCACTGTCCACTTCTGATTTCAGTGACAGTTATTTCATCTTGTCTATTTGGTGTATATTGATGTCACCATTGTCCACTTCTGACTTCAGTGACAGTTATTACGTCTTCTGTATTTGGTGTATAGTGATGTCGTCACTGTCGACTTCTAATTTCAGTGACAGTTATTACTTCCTATATATTTGGTGTATAGTGATGTCATCACTGTCCACTTTTGATTCAGTGACAGTTACAACTTAATATATATTTGGTGTATAGTGATGTTATCACTGTCCACTTCTGATTCAGTGACAGTTATCACTTCCTATATAATGGTGTATAGTGATGTTATCATTGTCCACTTCTAATTTCAGTGACAGTTATTACTTCCTATATATTTGGTGTATAGTGCTGTCATCACTGTCCACTTCTGATTTCAGTGACAGTTATTACTTCCTATATATTTGGTGTATAGTGATGTCATCACTGTCCACTTCTGATTGCAGTGACAGTTATTACTTCCAACATATTTGGTGTATAGTGACATCATCACTGTCCACTTCTGATTTCAATGACACTTATTACTTCCTATATATTTGGCGTATAGTGATGTCATCACTCTCCACTTCTGATTTCAATGACACTTATTACTTCCTATATATTTGGTGTATAGTGATGTCATCACTGTCCACTTTTGATTTCAATGACACTTATTACTTCCTATATATTTGGTGAATAGTGATATCATCACTGTCCACTTCTGATTCAATGACACTTATTACTTCCTATATATTTGGTATATAGCGATGTCATCACTGTCCACTTCTGATTCAGTGACAGTTATTACTTCCTATATATTTGGTGTATAGTGATGTCATCACTGTCCACTTCTGATTTCAGTGACAGTTATTACTTCCTATATATTTGGTGTATAGTGATGTCATCACTGTCCACTTCTGATTTCAGTGACAGTTATTACATCTTCTGTATTTGGTGTATATTGATGTCACCACTGTCCACTTCTGATTTCAGTGACAGTTATTACTTCCTATATATATGGTGTATAGTGATGTCATCACTGTTCACTTATGATTCAGTGACTCTTATTATTTCCTCTATATTTGGGGTATATTGATGTCATCACTGTCCACTTCCTATTTCAGTGACAGTTATTACTTCCTCTATATTTGGTGTATAGTGATGTCATCACTGTCCACTTCTGATTGCAGTGACAGTTATTACTTCCAACATATTTGGTGTATAGTGACATCATCACTGTCCACTTCTGATTTCAATGACACTTATTACTTCCTATATATTTGGCGTATAGTGATGTCATCACTCTCCACTTCTGATTTCAATGACACTTATTACTTCCTATATATTTGGTGTATAGTGATGTCATCACTGTCCACTTTTGATTTCAATGACACTTATTACTTCCTATATATTTGGTGAATAGTGATATCATCACTGTCCACTTCTGATTCAATGACACTTATTACTTCCTATATATTTGGTATATAGCGATGTCATCACTGTCCACTTCTGATTCAGTGACAGTTATTACTTCCTATATATTTGGTGTATAGTGATGTCATCACTGTCCACTTCTGATTTCAGTGACAGTTATTACTTCCTATATATTTGGTGTATAGTGATGTCATCACTGTCCACTTCTGATTTCAGTGACAGTTATTACATCTTCTGTATTTGGTGTATATTGATGTCACCACTGTCCACTTCTGATTTCAGTGACAGTTATTACTTCCTATATATATGGTGTATAGTGATGTCATCACTGTTCACTTATGATTCAGTGACTCTTATTATTTCCTATATATTTGGGGTATATTGATGTCATCACTGTCCACTTCCTATTTCAGTGACAGTTATTACTTCCTATATATTTGGTGTATAGTGATGTCATCACTGTCCACTTCTGATTCAGTGACACTTATTACTTCCAATATATTTGGTGTATAGTGATGTCATCACTGTCCACTTCTGATTCAGTGACAGTTATTTCCTATCTTCTATTTGGTGTATATTGATGTCATCACTGTCCACTTCTGATTTCAGTGACAGTTATTACTTCTTCTGTATTTGGTGTATAGTGATGTCATCACTGTCCACTTCTAATTTCAGTGACAGTTATTACTTCCTATATATTTGGTGTATAGTGATGTCATCACTGTCCACTTTTGATTCAGTGACAGTTACAACTTAATATATATTTGGTGTATAGTGATGTTATCACTGTCCACTTCTGATTTCAGTGACAGTTATAACTTCCTATATATTTGGTGTATAGTGATGTCATCACTCTCCTTTTCTGATTTCAGTGACAGTTATTACTTCCTATATATTTGGTGTATAGTGATGTCATCACTGTCCACTTCTGATTTCAGTGACAGTTATTACTTCTCTGTATTTGGTATATATTGATGTCATCACTGTCCACTTTTGATTTAAATGACAGTTATTACTTCCTATATATTTGGTGTATAGTGATGTCATCACTGTCCACTTCTGATTTCAGTGACAGTTATTACTTCCTATATATTTGGTGTATAGTGATGTCATCACTGTCCACTTCTGATTTCAGTGACAGTTATTACTTCCTATATATTTGGTGTATAGTGATGTCATCACTGTCCACTTCTGATTTCAGTGACAGTTATTACTTCCAATATATTTGGTGTATAGTGATGTCATCACTGTCCACTTCTGATTTCAATGACACTTATTACTTCCTATATATTTGGTGTATAGTGATGTCATCACTGTCCACTTCTGATTTCAATGACACTTATTACTTCCTATATATTTGGTGTATAGTGATGTCATCACTGTCCACTTCTGATTCAGTGACACTTATTACTTCCTATATATTTGGTGTATAGTGATGTCATCACTGTCCACTTCTGATTCAGTGACAGTTATTACTTCCTATATATTTGGTGTATAGTGATGTCATCACTGTCCACTTCTGATTTCAGTGACAGTTATTACTTCCTATATATTTGGTGTATAGTGATGTCATCACTGTCCACTTCTGATTCAGTGACAGTTATTACTTCCTATATATTTGGTGTATAGTGATGTCATCACTGTCCACTTCTGATTTCAGTGACAGTTATTACTTCTTATATATTTGGTGTATAGTGATGTTATCACTGTCCACTTCTGATTTCAGTGACAGTTATTACTTCTTATATATTTGGTGTATAGTGATGTCATCACTGTCCACTTCTGATTTCAGTGACAGTTATTACTTCCTATATATTTGGTGTATAGTAATGTCATCACTGTCCACATCTGATTCAGTGACAGTTATTACTTCCTATATATTTGGTGTATAGTGATGTCATCACTGTCCACTTCTGATTTCAGTGACAGTTATTACTTCCTATATATTTGGTGTATAGTGATGTCATCACTGTCCTTTTCTGATTTCAGTGACAGTTATTACTTCCTATATATTTGGTGTATAGTGATGTCATCACTGTCCACTTCTGATTCAGTGACAGTTATTACTTCCTATATATTTGGTGTATAGTGATGTCATCACTGTCCACTTCTGATTTCAGTGACAGTTATTACTTCCTATATATTTGGTGTATAGTGATGTCATCACTGTCCACTTCTGATTTCAGTGACAGTTATTACTTCCTATATATTTGGTGTATAGTGATGTCATCACTGTCCACTTCTGATTTCAGTGACACTTATTACTTCCTATATATTTGGTGTATAGTGATGTCATCACTGTCCACTTCTGATTTCAGTGACAGTTATTACTTCCTATATATTTGGTGTATAGTGATGTCATCACTGTCCACTTCTGATTTCAGTGACACTTATTACTTCCTATATATTTGGTGTATAGTGATGTCATCACTGTCCACTTCTGATTTCAGTGACAGTTATTACTTCCTATATATTTGGTGTATAGTGATGTCATCACTGTCCACTTCTGATTTCAGTGACAGTTATTACTTCCTATATATTTGGTGTATAGTGATGTCATCACTGTCCACTTCTGATTTCAGTGACAGTTATTACTTCCTATATATTTGGTGTATAGTGATGTCATCACTGTCCACTTCTGATTCAGTGACAGTTATTACTTCCTATATATTTGGTGTATAGTGATGTCATCACTGTCCACTTCTGATTCAGTGACAGTTATTACTTCCTATATATTTGGTGTATAGTGATGTCATCACTGTCCACTTCTGATTCAGTGACAGTTATTACTTCCTATATATTTGGTGTATAGTGATGTCATCACTGTCCACTTCTGATTTCAGTGACAGTTATTACTTCCTATATATTTGGTGTATAGTGATGTCATCACTGTTCTGATTTCAGTGACAGTTATTACCACTTCTGATTTCAGTGACACTTATTACTTCCTATATATTTGGTGTATAGTGATGTCATCACTGTCCACTTCTGATTTCAATGACACTTATTACTTCCTATATATTTGGTGTATAGTGATGTCATCACTGTCCACTTCTGATTTCAATGACACTTATTACTTCCTATATATTTGGTGTATAGTGATGTCATCACTGTCCACTTCTGATTTCAGTGACAGTTATTACTTCCTATATATTTGGTGTATAGTGATGTCATCACTGTCCACTTCTGATTTCAGTGACAGTTATTACTTCCTATATATTTGGTGTATAGTGATGTCATCACTGTCCACTTCTGATTCAGTGACAGTTATTACTTCCTATATATTTGGTGTATAGTGATGTCATCACTGTCCACTTCTGATTCAGTGACAGTTATTACTTCCTATATATTTGGTGTATAGTGATGTCATCACTGTCCACTTCTGATTTCAGTGACAGTTATTACTTCCTATATATTTGGTGTATAGTGATGTCATCACTGTCCACTTCTGATTTCAGTGACAGTTATTACTTCCTATATATTTGGTGTATAGTGATGTCATCACTGTCCACTTCTGATTTCAGTGACACTTATTACTTCCTATATATTTGGTGTATAGTGATGTCATCACTGTCCACTTCTGATTTCAGTGACAGTTATTACTTCCTACATATTTGGTGTATAGTGATGTCATCACTGTCCACTTCTGATTTCAGTGACAGTTATTACTTCCAATATATTTGGTGTATAGTGATGTCATCACTGTCCACTTCTGATTTCAATGACACTTATTACTTCCTATATATTTGGTGTATAGTGATGTCATCACTGTCCACTTCTGATTTCAGTGACACTTATTACTTCCTATATATTTGGTGTATAGTGATGTCATCACTGTCCACTTCTGATTTCAGTGACAGTTATTACTTCCTATATATTTGGTGTATAGTGATGTCATCACTGTCCACTTCTGATTCAGTGACAGTTATTACTTCCTATATATTTGGTGTATAGTGATGTCATCACTGTCCACTTCTGATTTCAGTGACAGTTATTACTTCCTATATATTTGGTGTATAGTGATGTCATCACTGTCCACTTCTGATTTCAGTGACAGTTATTACTTCCTATATATTTGGTGTATAGTGATGTCATCACTGTCCACTTCTGATTTCAGTGACAGTTATTACTTCCTATGTATTTGGTGTATAGTGATGTCATCACTGTCCACTTCTGATTTCAGTGACAGTTATTACTTCCTATATATATGGTGTATAGTGATGTCATCACTGTTCACTTATGATTCAGTGACTCTTATTATTTCCTATATATTTGGGGTATATTGATGTCATCACTGTCCACTTCCTATTTCAGTGACAGTTATTACTTCCTATATATTTGGTGTATAGTGATGTCATCACTGTCCACTTCTGATTCAGTGACACTTATTACTTCCAATATATTTGGTGTATAGTGATGTCATCACTGTCCACTTCTGATTCAGTGACAGTTATCACTTCCTATATAATGGTGTATAGTCATGTTATCATTGTCCACTTCTAATTTCAGTGACAGTTATTACTTGCTATATATTTGGCGTATAGTGATATCATCACTGTCCACATCTGAATCAGTGCCAATTATTACTTCCTATATATTTGGTGTATAGTGATGTCATCACTGTCCACTTCTGATTTCAGTGACAGTTATTTCATCTTCTCTATTTGGTGTATATTGATGTCACCATTGTCCACTTCTGACTTCAGTGACAGTTATTACGTCTTCTGTATTTGGTGTATAGTGATGTCGTCACTGTCGACTTCTAATTTCAGTGACAGTTATTACTTCCTATATATTTGGTGTATAGTGATGTCATCACTGTCCACTTTGATTCAGTGACAGTTACAACTTAATATATATTTGGTGTATAGTGATGTTATCACTGTCCACTTCTGATTTCAGTGACAGTTATAACTTCCTATATATTTGGTGTATAGTGATGTCATCACTCTCCTTTTCTGATTTCAGTGACAGTTATTACTTCCTATATATTTGGTTTATAGTGATGTCATCCCTGTCCACTTCTGATTTCCGTGACAGTTATTACGTTCTCTGTATTTGGTGTATATTGATGTCACCACTGTCCACTTTTGATTTAAATGACAGTTAATACTTCCTATATATTTGGTGTATAGTGATGTCGTCACTGTCCACTTCTAATTTCAGTGACAGTTATTACTTCCTATATATTTGGTGTATAGTGATGTCATCACTGTCCACTTCTGATTTCAGTGACAGTTATTACTTCCTATATATTTGGTGTATAGTGATGTCATCACTGTCCACTTCTGATTGCAGTGACAGTTATTACTTCCAACATATTTGGTGTATAGTGACATCATCACTGTCCACTTCTGATTTCAATGACACTTATTACTTCCTATATATTTGGCGTATAGTGATGTCATCACTCTCCACTTCTGATTTCAATGACACTTATTACTTCCTATATATTTGGTGTATAGTGATGTCATCACTGTCCACTTTTGATTTCAATGACACTTATTACTTCCTATATATTTGGTGAATAGTGATATCATCACTGTCCACTTCTGATTCAATGACACTTATTACTTCCTATATATTTGGTATATAGCGATGTCATCACTGTCCACTTCTGATTCAGTGACAGTTATTACTTCCTATATATTTGGTGTATAGTGATGTCATCACTGTCCACTTCTGATTTCAGTGACAGTTATTACTTCCTATATATTTGGTGTATAGTGATGTCATCACTGTCCACTTCTGATTTCAGTGACAGTTATTACATCTTCTGTATTTGGTGTATATTGATGTCACCACTGTCCACTTCTGATTTCAGTGACAGTTATTACTTCCTATATATATGGTGTATAGTGATGTCATCACTGTTCACTTATGATTCAGTGACTCTTATTATTTCCTATATATTTGGGGTATATTGATGTCATCACTGTCCACTTCCTATTTCAGTGACAGTTATTACTTCCTATATATTTGGTGTATAGTGATGTCATCACTGTCCACTTCTGATTCAGTGACACTTATTACTTCCAATATATTTGGTGTATAGTGATGTCATCACTGTCCACTTCTGATTCAGTGACAGTTATCACTTCCTATATAATGGTGTATAGTGATGTTATCATTGTCCACTTCTAATTTCAGTGACAGTTATTACTTGCTATATATTTGGCGTATAGTGATATCATCACTGTCCACATCTGAATCAGTGCCAATTATTACTTCCTATATATTTGGTGTATAGTGATGTCATCACTGTCCACTTCTGATTTCAGTGACAGTTATTTCATCTTGTCTATTTGGTGTATATTGATGTCACCATTGTCCACTTCTGACTTCAGTGACAGTTATTACGTCTTCTGTATTTGGTGTATAGTGATGTCGTCACTGTCGACTTCTAATTTCAGTGACAGTTATTACTTCCTATATATTTGGTGTATAGTGATGTCATCACTGTCCACTTTTGATTCAGTGACAGTTACAACTTAATATATATTTGGTGTATAGTGATGTTATCACTGTCCACTTCTGATTTCAGTGACAGTTATAACTTCCTATATATTTGGTGTATAGTGATGTCATCACTCTCCTTTTCTGATTTCAGTGACAGTTATTACTTTATATATATTTGGTGTATAGTGATATCATCACTGTCCACTTCTGATTCAGTGACAGTTATTACTTCCTATATATTTGGTTTATAGTGATGTCATCACTGTCCACTTCTGATTTCAGAGACAGTTATTACGTTCTCTGTATTTGGTGTATATTGATGTCACCACTGTCCACTTTTGATTTAAATGACAGTTATTACTTCCTATATATTTGGTGTATAGTGATGTCATCACTGTCGACTTCTAATTTCAGTGACAGTTATTACTTCCTATATATTTGGTGTATAGTGATGTCATCACTGTCCACTTCTGATTTCACTGACAGTTATTACTTCCTATATATTTGGTGTATAGTGATGTCATCACTGTCCACTTCTGATTGCAGTGACAGTTATTACTTCCAACATATTTGGTGTATAGTGACATCATCACTGTCCACTTCTGATTTCAATGACACTTATTACTTCCTATATATTTGGTGTATAGTGATGTCATCACTCTCCACTTCTGATTTCAATGACACTTATTACTTCCTATATATTTGGTGTATAGTGATGTCATCACTGTCCACTTTTGATTTCAATGACACTTATTACTTCCTATATATTTGGTGAATAGTGATATCATCACTGTCCACTTCTGATTCAATGACACTTATTACTTCCTATATATTTGGTATATAGCGATGTCATCACTGTCCACTTCTGATTCAGTGACAGTTATTACTTCCTATATATTTGGTGTATAGTGATGTCATCACTGTCCACTTCTGATTTCAGTGACAGTTATTACTTCCTATATATTTGGTGTATAGTGATGTCATCACTGTCCACATCTGATTCAGTGACAGTTATTATTTCATACATATTTGATGTATAGTGATGTCATCACTGTCCACTTCTGATTTCACTGACACTTATTACTTCCTATATATTTGTTGTATAGTGATGTCATCACTGTCCACTTCTGATTTCAGTGACAGTTATTACTTCCTATATATTGGTGTATAGTGATGTCATCACTGTCCACTTCTGATTCAGTGACAGTTATTACTTCCTATATATTTGGTGAATAGTGATATCATCACTGTCCACATTTGATTCAGTGACAATTATTACTTCCTATATATTTGGTGTATAGTGATGTCATCACTGTCCACTTCTGATTTCAGTGACAGTTATTACATCTTCTGTATTTGGTGTATATTGATGTCACCACTGTCCACTTCTGAATTCAGTGACAGTTATTACTTCCTATATATATGGTGTATAGTGATGTCATCACTGTTCACTTATGATTCAGTGACTCTTATTATTTCCTATATATTTGGTGTATATTGATGTCATCACTGTCCACTTCCTATTTCAGTGACAGTTATTACTTCCTATATATTTGGTGTATAGTGATGTCATCACTGTCCACTTCTGATTTCAGTGACAGTTATTACTTCCTATATATTTAGTGTGTAGTGATGACATCACTGTCCACATCTGATTCAGTGACAGTTATCACTTCCTATATAATGGTGTATAGTGATGTCATCACTGTCCACTTCTGATTCAGTGACAGTTATTACTTCCTATATATTTGGTGAATAGTGATATCATCACTGTCCACATTTGATTCAGTGACAATTATTACTTCCTATATATTTGGTGTATAGTGATGTCATCACTGTCCACTTCTGATTTCAGTGACAGTTATTACATCTTCTGTATTTGGTGTATATTGATGTCACCACTGTCCACTTCTGATTTCAGTGACAGTTATTACTTCCTATATATATGGTGTATAGTGATGTCATCACTGTTCACTTATGATTCAGTGACTCTTATTATTTCCTATATATTTGGTGTATATTGATGTCATCACTGTCCACTTCCTATTTCAGTGACAGTTATTACTTCCTATATATTTGGTGTATAGTGATGTCATCACTGTCCACTTCTGATTCAGTGACACTTATTACTTCCAATATATTTGGTGTTTCGTGATGTTATCACTGTCAACTTCTGATTTCAGTGACAGTTATCACTTCCTATATAATGGTGTATAGTGATATCATCACTGTCCACATCTGAATCAGTGCCAATTATTACTTCCTATATATTTGGTGTATAGTGATGTCATCACTGTCCACTTCTGATTTCAGTGATAGTTATTTCATCTTGTCTATTTGGTGTATATTGATGTCACCATTGTCCACTTCTGACTTCAGTGACAGTTATTACGTCTTCTGTATTTGGTGTATAGTGATGTCGTCACTGTTGACTTCTAATTTCAGTGACAGTTATTACTTCCTATATATTTGGTGTATAGTGATGTCATCACTGTCCACTTTTGATTCAGTTACAGTTACAACTTAATATATATTTGGTGTATAGTGATGTTATCACTGTCCACTTCTGATTTCAGTGACAGTTATTACTTCCTATATATTTGGTGTATAGTGATGTCATCACTGTCCACTTCTGATTGCAGTGACAGTTATTACTTCCAACATATTTGGTGTATAGTGACATCATCACTGTCCACTTCTGATTTCAATGACACTTATTACTTCCTATATATTTGGTGTATAGTGATGTCATCACTGTCCACTTCTGATTTCAATGACACTTATTACTTCCTATATATTTGGTGTATAGTGATGTCATCACTGTCCACTTTTGATTTCAATGACACTTATTACTTCCTATATATTTGGTGAATAGTGATATCATCACTGTCCACTTCTGATTCAATGACACTTATTACTTCCTATATATTTGGTATATAGCGATGTCATCACTGTCCACTTCTGATTCAGTGACAGTTATTACTTCCTATATATTTGGTGTATAGTGATGTCATCACTGTCCACTTCTGATTTCAGTGACAGTTATTACTTCCTATATATTTGGTGTATAGTGATGTCATCACTGTCCACTTCTGATTTCAGTGACAGTTATTACATCTTCTGTATTTGGTGTATATTGATGTCACCACTGTCCACTTCTGATTTCAGTGACAGTTATTACTTCCTATATATATGGTGTATAGTGATGTCATCACTGTTCACTTATGATTCAGTGACTCTTATTATTTCCTATATATTTGGGGTATATTGATGTCATCACTGTCCACTTCCTATTTCAGTGACAGTTATTACTTCCTATATATTTGGTGTATAGTGATGTCATCACTGTCCACTTCTGATTCAGTGACACTTATTACTTCCAATATATTTGGTGTATAGTGATGTCATCACTGTCCACTTCTGATTCAGTGACAGTTATCACTTCCTATATAATGGTGTATAGTGATGTTATCATTGTCCACTTCTAATTTCAGTGACAGTTATTACTTGCTATATATTTGGCGTATAGTGATATCATCACTGTCCACATCTGAATCAGTGCCAATTATTACTTCCTATATATTTGGTGTATAATGATGTCATCACTGTCCACTTCTGATTTCAGTGACAGTTATTTCATCTTGTCTATTTGGTGTTTATTGATGTCACCATTGTCCACTTCTGACTTCAGTGACAGTTATTACGTCTTCTGTATTTGGTGTATAGTGATGTCGTCACTGTCGACTTCTAATTTCAGTGACAGTTATTACTTCCTATATATTTGGTGTATAGTGATGTCATCACTGTCCACTTTTGATTCAGTGACAGTTACAACTTAATATATATTTGGTGTATAGTGATGTTATCACTGTCCACTTCTGATTTCAGTGACAGTTATAACTTCCTATATATTTGGTGTATAGTGATGTCATCACTCTCCTTTTCTGATTTCAGTGACAGTTATTACTTTATATATATTTGGTGTATAGTGATATCATCACTGTCCACTTCTGATTCAGAGACAGTTATTACTTCCTATATATTTGGTTTATAGTGATGTCATCGCTGTCCACTTCTGATTTCCGAGACAGTTATTACGTTCTCTGTATTTGGTGTATATTGATGTCACCACTGTCCACTTTTGATTTAAATGACAGTTAATACTTCCTATATATTTGGTGTATAGTGATGTCGTCACTGTCGACTTCTAATTTCAGTGACAGTTATTACTTCCTATATATTTGGTGTATAGTGCTGTCATCACTGTCCACTTCTGATTTCACTGACAGTTATTACTTCCTATATATTTGGTGTATAGTGATGTCATCACTGTCCACTTCTGATTGCAGTGACAGTTATTACTTCCAACATATTTGGTGTATAGTGACATCATCACTGTCCACTTCTGATTTCAATGACACTTATTACTTCCTATATATTTGGCGTATAGTGATGTCATCACTCTCCACTTCTGATTTCAATGACACTTATTACTTCCTATATATTTGGTGTATAGTGATGTCATCACTGTCCACTTTTGATTTCAATGACACTTATTACTTCCTATATATTTGGTGAATAGTGATATCATCACTGTCCACTTCTGATTCAATGACACTTATTACTTCCTATATATTTGGTATATAGCGATGTCATCACTGTCCACTTCTGATTCAGTGACAGTTATTACTTCCTATATATTTGGTGTATAGTGATGTCATCACTGTCCACTTCTGATTTCAGTGACAGTTATTACTTCCTATATATTTGGTGTGTAGTGATGACATCACTGTCCACATCTGATTCAGTGAAAGTTATTATTTCATACATATTTGATGTATAGTGATGTCATCACTGTCCACTTCTGGTTTCACTGACACTTATTACTTCCTATATATTTGTTGTATAGTGATGTCATCACTGTCGACTTCTGATTTCAGTGACAGTTATCACTTCCTATATAATGGTGTATAGTGATGTCATCACTGTCCACTTCTGATTCAGTGACAGTTATTACTTCCTATATATTTGGTGAATAGTGATATCATCACTGTCCACATTTGATTCAGTGACAATTATTACTTCCTATATATTTGGTGTATAGTGATGTCATCACTGTCCACTTCTGATTTCAGTGACAGTTATTACATCTTCTGTATTTGGTGTATATTGATGTCACCACTGTCCACTTCTGAATTCAGTGACAGTTATTACTTCCTATATATATGGTGTATAGTGATGTCATCACTGTTCACTTATGATTCAGTGACTCTTATTATTTCCTATATATTTGGTGTATATTGATGTCATCACTGTCCACTTCCTATTTCAGTGACAGTTATTACTTCCTATATATTTGGTGTATAGTGATGTCATCACTGTCCACTTCTGATTTCAGTGACAGTTATTACTTCCAATATATTTGGTGTTTCGTGATGTTATCACTGTCCACTTCTGATTTCAGTGACAGTTATCACTTCCTATATAATGGTGTATAGTGATGTTATCACTGTCCACTTCTGATTTCAGTGACAGTTATTACTTCCTATATATTTGGTGTATAGTGATGTCATCACTGTCCACTTCTGATTTCAGTGACAGTTATTACTTCCTATATATTTAGTGTGTAGTGATGACATCACTGTCCACTTCTGATTCAGTGACAGTTATTACTTCCTATATATTTGGTGTATAGTGATGTCATCACTGTCCACTTCTGATTCAGTGACAGTTATTACTTCCTATATATTTGGTGTATAGTGATGTCATCACTGTCCACTTTGATTCAGTGACAGTTATTACTTCCTATATATTTGGTGTATAGTGATGTCATCACTGTCCACTTCTGATTTCAGTGACAGTTATTACATCTTCTATATTTGGTGTATATTGATGTCATCACTGTCCACTTCTGATTTCAGTGACAGTTATTACTTCCTATATATTTGGTGTATAGTGATGTCATCACTGTCCACTTCTGATTCAGTGACAGTTATTACTTCCTATATATTTGGTGTATAGTGATGTCATCACTGTCCACTTCTGATTTCAGTGACAGTTATTACTTCCTATATATTTGGTGTATAGTGATGTCATCACTGTCCACTTCTGATTCAGTGACAGTTATTACTTCCAATATATTTGGTGTATAGTGATGTCATCACTGTCCACTTCTGATTTCAGTGACAGTTATTACTTCCTATATATTTGGTGTATAGTGATGTCATCACTGTCCACTTCTGATTCAGTGACAGTTATTACTTCCTATATATTTGGTGTATAGTGATGTCATCACTGTCCACTTCTGATTTCAGTGACAGTTATTTCATCTTATATATTTGGTGTATATTGATGTCATCACTGTCCACTTCTGACTTCAGTGACAGTTATTACTTCTTCTATATTTGGTGTATAGTGATGTCATCACTGTCCACTTCTGATTTCAGTGACAGTTATTACTTCCTATATATTTGGTGTATAGTGATGTCATCACTGTCCACTTCTGATTCAGTGACAGTTATTACTTCCTATATATTTGGTGTATAGTGATGTCATCACTGTCCACTTCTGATTTCAGTGACAGTTATTACTTCCTATATATTTGGTGTATAGTGATGTCATCACTGTCCACTTCTGATTTCAGTGACAGTTATTACTTCCTATATATTTGGTTTATAGTGATGTCATCGCTGTCCACTTCTGATTTCCGTGACAGTTAATACTTCCTATATATTTGGTGTATAGTGATGTCATCACTGTCCACTTCTGATTTAAATGACAGTTATTACTTCCTATTTATTTTTTGTATAGTGGTGTTATCACTCTCCACTTCTGATTCAGTGACAGTTATAACTTCTATATATTTGGTGTATAGTAATGTCATCACTGTCCACTTCTGATTCAGTGACAGTTACAACTTAATATATATTTGGTGTATAGTGATGTCATCACTGTCCACTTCTGATTTCAGTGACAGTTATTACTTCCTATATATTTGGTGCATAGTGATGTGATCACTGTACACTTCTGATTTAAATGACAGTTATTATTTCCTACATATTTGGTGTACAGTGATGTCATCACTGTTCACTTCTGATTCAGTGACAGTTATTACGTCCCCTATATTTGGTGTATATTGATGTCATCACTGTCCACTTATGATTTCAGTGACATTATTACTTCCTATATATTTGGTGTATAGTGATGTCATCACTGTCCACTTCTGATTCAGTGACAGTTATTACTTCCTATATATTTGGTGTATAGTGATGTCATCACTGTCCACTACATGATTGCATGTCACAGTTATTCAGTGACTTTTACTTCCTATATATTTGGTGTATAGTTGTGTCATCACTGTCCACTTCTGATTTCAGTGACAGTTATTACTTTCTATATATTTGGTGTATAGTCATATCATCACTGTCCACATCTGATTCAGTGACAATTATTACTTCCTATATATTTCGTGTATAGTGATATCATCACTGTCCACACCTGATTTAGTGACAATTATTACTTCCTACATATTTAGTTTATAGTGATGCCATCACTGTGCACTTCTGATTCAGTGACAGTTATTACTTCCTATATATTTGGTGTATAGTGATGTCATCACTGTCCAATTCTTATTTCAGTGACATTTATTACGTCTTCTGTATTTGGTGTATAGTGATGTCGTCACTATCCACATCTGATTCAGTGACACTTATTACTTCCTATATATTTGGTGTATATTGATGTCATCACTTTCCACTTCTGATTTCAGTTACATCTATTACATCTTCTTTATTTGGTGTATTGTGATGTCATCACTATCCACTTTTAATTTCAATGACAGTTATTACTTCCTATATATTTGGTGTATAGTGATGCCATCACTGTCCACTTCTGATTCAATGACAGTTATTACTTCCTACATATTTAGCGTATAGTCATGTCATCACTGTCCATTTCTGATTTCAGTGACAGTTATTACTTCCTATATATTTGGTGTATAGTGATGTCATCACTGTCCACATCCGATTTCAGTGACATTTATTACGTCTTCTGTATTTGGTGTATAGTGATGTCGTCACTGACCACTTCTAATTTCAGTGACAGTTATTACTTCCTATATATTTGGTGTATAGTGATTTATCACTGTCCACATCTGATTCAGTGACAATTATTACTTCCTATATTTTTGGTGTCTATTGATGTCATCACTGTCCAATTCTGATTTCAGTGACAGTTATTACATCTTATATATTTGGTATATAGTGATGTAATCACTGTCCACTTCTCATTTCAGTGTCATTTGTTACGTTTTCTATATTTGGTGTATATTAATGTTATCACTGTCCATTTCTGATTCAGTGACAGTTATTACTTCCTATATATTTGGTGTATAGTGATGTAATCACTGTCCAATTCTCATTTCAGTGACAGTTATTACTTCCTATATATTTGGTGTATAGTGATGTCATCACTGTCCACTTCTGATTTCAGTGACAGTTATTACTTCCTATATATTTGGTGTATATTGATGTCATCACTGTCCACTTCTGATTTCAGTGACAGTTATTACTTCCCCTATATTTGGTGTATATTGATGTCATCACTGTCCACTTCTGATTTCAGTGACAGTTATTACTTCCTCTATATTTGGTGTATATTGATATTATGTCACTGTCAACTTCTGATTTCAGTGACACTTATTACTTCCTATATTTTTGGTGTATAGTGATGTTATCACTGTCCACTTCTAATTTCAGTGACAGTTATTACTTCCTCTATATTTGGTGTATATTGATGTTATCACTGTCCACTTCTGATTCAGTGACAGTTATTACTTCCTATATATTTGGTGTATAGTGATGTCATCACTGTCCACTTCTGATTTAGTGACAGTTATTACTTCCTATATATTTGGTGTATAGTGATGTCATCACTGTCCACTTCTGATTTCAGTGACAGTTATTACTTCTATATATTTGGTGTATAGTGATGTTATCACTGTCCACTTCTGATTTCAGTGACAGTTATTACTAGTATATTTGGTGTATAGTGATGTCATCACTGTCCACTTCTGATTTCAGTGACAGTTATTACTTCCTATATATTTGGTGTATAGTGATGTCATCACTGTCCACTTCTGATTCAGTGACAGTTATTACTTCCTATATATTTGGTGTATAGTGATGTCATCACTGTCCACTTCTGATTCAATGACAGTTATTACTTCCTATATATTTGGTGTTTCGTGATGTTATAACTGTCCACTAATGATTGCAGGGACAGTTATCACTTCTTATATATTTGGTGTATAGTGATATCATCACTGTCCACATCTGATTCAGTGACAATTATTACTTCCTATATATTTGGTGTATATTGATGTCATCACTGTCCACTTCTGATTTCAGTGACAGTTATTACGTCCTCTATATTTGGTGTATATTGATGTCATCACTGTCCACTTCTGATTTCAGTGACAGTTATTACTTCCTATATATTTGGTGTATAGTGATGTCATCACTGTCCACTTCTGATTTCAGTGACAGTTATTACTTATATATTTGGTGTATAGTGATGTCATCACTGTCCACTTCTGATTTCAGTGACAATTATTACTAGTAAATTTGGTGTATAGTGATGTCATCACTGTCCACTTCTGATTTCAGTGACAGTTATTACTTCCTATATATTTGGTGTATAGTGATGTCATCACTGTCCACTTCTGATTCAGTGACACTTATTACTTCCTATATATTTGGTGTATAGCGATGTTATCACTGTCCACTTCTGATTCAGTGACAGTTATTACTACCTATATGTTTGGTGTATAGTGATGTTATCACTGTCCACTTCTGATTTCAGTGACAGTTATTACTTCCTATATATTTGGTGTATAGTAATGTCACCACTGTCCACTTCTGATTTCAGTGACATTTATTACTTCCTATATATTTGGTGTATAGCGATGTTATCACTGTCCACTTCTGATTCAGTGACAGTTATTACTACCTATATGTTTGGTGTATAGTGATGTTATCACTGTCCACTTCTGCTTTCACGGAGAGGTATTACTTCCTATATATTTGGTGTATAGTAATGTCACCACTGTCCACTTCTGATTTCAGTGACAGTTATTACTTCCTATATACTTGGTGCATAGTGATGCCACCACTGTCCACTTCTTATTTCAGTGACACTCATTACTTCCTACATATTTGGTGTATATTGATGTCATCACTGTCCACTACTGATTTCAGAGACAGTTATTACGTCCCCTGTATTTGGTGTATATTGATGCCATCACTGTCCAATTCTGATTTCAGTGACAGTTATTACGTCCTCTATATTTGGTGTATATTGATATTATGTCTGTTAACTTCTGATTTCAATGAGACTTATTGCTTCCTAAATTTTTGGTGTATAGTGATGTTATCCCTGTCCAATTCTAATTTTAGTGATATTTATTACGTCCTCTATATTTGGTGTATATTGATGTTATCACTGTCCACTTCTGATTCAGTGACAGTTATTACTTCTTATATATTTGGTGTATAGTGATGTCATCACTGTCCACTTCTGATTTAGTGACAGTTATTACTTCCTATATATTTGGTGTATAGTGATGTCATCACTGTCAAATTCTGATTTCAGTGACAGTTATTACTTATATATTTAGTCTATAGTGATGTTATCACTGTCCACTTCTGATTTCAGTGACAATTATTACTAGTAAATTTGGTGTATCGTGATGTCATCACTGTCCACTTCTGACTTCAGTGACAGTTATTACTTCCTATATATTTGGTGTATAGTGATGTCATCACTGTCCACTTCTGATTCAGTGACACTTATTACTTCCTATATATTTGGTGTATAGCGATGTCATCACTGTCCACTTCTGATTCAGTGACAGTTATTACTACCTATATATTTGGTGTTTCGTGATGTTATAACTGTACACTTATGATTGCAGGGACAGTTATTACTTTTATATATTTGGTGTATAGTGATATCATCATTGTCCACATCTGATTCAGTGACAATTATTACTTCCTATATATTTGGTGTATATTGATATCATCACTGTCCACTACTGATTTCAGTGACAGTTATTACGTCCTCTGTATTTGGTGTATATTGATGTCATCGCTGTCCACTTCTGATTTCCGTGACAGTTAATACTTCCTATATATTTGGTGTATAGTGATGTAATCACTGTCCAATTCTGATTTCAGTGACAGTTATTACTTATATATTTAGTCTATAGTGATGTTATCACTGTCCACTTCTGATTTCAGTGACAATTATTACTAGTAAATTTGGTGTATCGTAATGTCATCACTGTCCACTTCTGACTTCAGTGACAGTTATTACTTCCTATATATTTGGTGTATAGTGATGTCATCACTGTCCACTTCTGATTCAGTGACACTTATTACTTCCTATATATTTGGTGTATAGCGATGTTATCACTGTCCACTTCTGATTCAGTGACAGTTATTACTACCTATATGTTTGGTGTATAGTGATGTTATCACTGTCCACTTCTGCTTTCACGGAGAGGTATTACTTCCTATATATTTGGTGTATAGTAATGTCACCACTGTCCACTTCTGATTTCAGTGACATTTATTACTTCCTATATATTTGGTGTATATTGATGTCATCACTGACCACTACTGATTTCAGTGACAGTTATTACGTCCCCTATATTTGGTGTTTATTGATGTCATCGATGTCCACTTCTGATTTCCGTGACAGTTAATACTTCCTATATATTTGGTGTATAGTGATGTAATCACTGTCCAATTCTGATTTCGGTGACAGTTATTTCTTCTTATATATTTAGTGTATAGTGATGTTATCACTGTCCACTTCTGATTTCAGTGACAGTTATTACTTCTTATATATTTGGTGTATAGTGTTGTTATCATTTTACACTTCTGATTTCAGTGACAGTTATTACTTCTTTTATATTTGCTGTATAGTGATGTCATCATTTTTCACTTCTGATTTCAGTGACAGTTCTTACGTCCTCTGTATTTGGTGTATAGTGTTATAGTCACTGTCCAATTCTAATTTCAGTGACAGTTATTACGTTCTCTGTATTTGGTTTATAGTGATGTGATGACTGTCCAATTCTAATTTCAGTGACAGTTATTACGTTCTCTGTATTTGGTTTATAGTGATGTGATCACTATCCAATTCTGATTTCAGTGACAGTTATTACGGCCTCTATATTTAGTGTATATTGATGTTATCACTGTCCACTTCTCACTTCAGTGTCACTTATTACGTTTTCTATATTTGGTGTATATTAATGTTATCACTGCCCATTTCTGATTCAGTAACAGTTATTGCTTCGTATATATTTGGTGTATGGTGATGTCATCAGTGTCCACTTCATGTTTTAGTGACAGTTATTACTTCCTATATACTTGGTGCATAGTGATGTCACCACTGTCCACTTCTTATTTCAGTGACACTAATTGCTTCCTAAATTTTTGGTGTATAGTGATGCTATCCCTGTCCAATTCTAATTTTAGTGATAGTTATTACGTCCTCTATATTTGGTGTATAGTGATGTTATCACTGTCCACTTCTGCTTTCAGGGAGAGGTATTACTTCCTATATATTTGGTGTATAGTAATGTCATCACTGTCCACTTCTGATTCAGTGACAGTTATTACTTCTTATATATTTGGTGTATAGTGATGTCATCTCTGTCCACTTCTGATTTAGTGACAGTTATTACTACCTATATAGTTGGTGTATAGTGATGTCATCACTGTCCAATTCTGTTTTCAGTGACAGTTATTACTTATATATTTATCTATAGTGATGTTATCACTGTCCACTTCTAATTTCAGTGACAATTATTACTAATAAATTTGATGTATAGTGATGTCATCACTGTCCACTTCTGAATTAAATGACAGTTAATACTTCTTATATATTTGGTGTATAGTGATGTCATAACTGTCCATTTCTGATTTCAGTGACAGTTATTACTTCCTATATATTTGGTGTATAGCGATGTCATCACTGTCCACTTCTGATTCAGTGACAGTTATTACTACCTATATATTTGGTGTTTCGTGATGTTATAAATATACACTTATGATTGCAGGGACAGTTACTACTTCTTATATATTTAGTGTATAGTGATATCATCATTGTCCACATCTGATTCAGTGACAATTATTACTTCCTATATATTTGGTGTATAGTTATGTCATCACTGTCCACTTCTGATTTCAGTGACAATTATTACGTCCCCTATATTTGGTGTATATTGATGTCATCACTGTCCACTTTTGATTTCAATGACATCTCTTACTTCCTATTTATTTGGTGTATAGTGATGTCATCACTGTCCACTTCTGATTCAGAGACAGTTATTACTTCCTATATAATTGGTGTATAGTGATGTGATCGCTGTCCACTTCTCATTTCAGTGACAGTTATTACGTTCTTTGTATTTCGT
This sequence comes from Tachypleus tridentatus, assembly GCF_004210375.1. NCBI lineage: Eukaryota > Metazoa > Arthropoda > Merostomata > Xiphosura > Limulidae > Tachypleus > Tachypleus tridentatus. The sequence goes on along the minus strand of NC_134825.1, from coordinate 104,257,655 downwards.
GTATATTCATGTCACCACTGTCCACTTCTGAATTAAAGGACAGTTAATACTTCTTATATATTTGGTGTATAGTGATGTCATAACTGTCCACTTCTGATTTCAGTGACAGTTATTACTTTTTATATATTTGGTGCATAGTGATGTCATCACTGTATACTTCTGATTTAAATGACAGTTGTTATTTCCTGTATATTTGGTGTATAGTGATGTCATCACTGTCCACTTCTGATTTCAGTGACAGTTATTATTTCCTACATATTTGGTGTATAGTCATGTCATCACTGTCCACTTCTGATTTCAGTGACAGTTATTACTTCCTATACATTTGGTGCGTAGTGATGTCATCACTGTCCACTTCTGATTTCAGTGACACTTATTACTTCCTGTATATTTGGTGTATAGTGATGTCATCACTGTCCAATTCTGATTTCAGTAACAGTTATTACATCTTATATATTTAGTGTATAGTGATGTAATCACTGTCCAATTCTGATTTCAGTGACAATTATTACTTCCTATATATTTGCTGAATAGTGATGTCATCACTTTTCCCTTTTGATTTCAGTGACAGTTCTTACGTCCTCTGTATTTGGTGTATAGTGATATCATCACTGTCCAATTCTAATATCAGTGACAGTTATTACGTTCTCTGTATTTGGTTTATAGTGATGTGATCACTGTCCAATTCTGATTTCAGTGACAGTTATTACGACCTCTATATTTGGTGTATTTTGATGTTTTCACTGTCCACTTCTCATTTCAGTGACAGTTATTACGTTTTCTATATTTGGTGTATATTGATGTTATCACTGTCCACTTCTGATTCAGTGACAGTTATTGTTTCCTATATGTTTGGTGTATAGTGATGTCACCACTGTCCACTTCTTATTTCAGTGACACTTATTACTTCCTACATATTTGGTGTATAGTAATGTCATCACTGTCCAATTCTGATTTCAATGACAGTTATTACATCTTATATATTTAGTGTATAGTGATGTAATCACTGTCCAATTCTGATTTCAGTGACATTTATTACTTCTTATATATTTAGTGTATAGTGATGTTATCACTGTACACTTCTAATTTCAGTGACAGTTATTACTTCTTATATATTTGGTGTATGGTGATGTCATCACTTTCCACTTCTGATTTCAGTGACAGTTATTACTTCCTATATATTTGCTGAATAGTGATGTTATCACTTTTCCCTTCTTATTTCAGTGACAGTTCTTACGTTTTCTGTATTTGGTGTATAGTGATATCATCACTGTCCAATTCTGATTTCAGTGACAGTTATTACGGCCTCTATATTTGGTGTATTTTGATGTTATCACTGTCCACTTCTGATTCAGTGACAGTTATTGCTTCCTATATGTTTGGTGTATAGTGATGTTATCACTGTCCACTTCTGCTTTCAGGGAGAGGTATTACTTCCTATATATTTGGTGTATAGTAATGTCATCACTGTCCACTTCATATTTTAGTGACAGTTATTACTTCTTATATACTTGGTGCATAGTGATGTCACCACTGTCCACTTCTTATTTCAGTGACACTTATTACTTCCTACATATTTGGTGTATAGTGATGCCATCACTGTCCAATTCTGATTTCAGTGACAGTTATTACTTTTTATATATTTGGTGCATAGTGATGTCATCACTGTATACTTCTGATTTAAATGACAGTTGTTATTTCCTACATATTTGGTGTACAGTGATGTCATCACTGTCCACTTCTTATTTCAGTGACAGTTATTATTTCCTACATATTTAGTGTATAGTGATGTCATCACTGTCCACTTCTGATTGAGTGACACTTATTATTTCCTACATATTTGGTGTATAGTCATGTCATCAGTGTCCACTTCTGATTTCAGTGACAGTTATTACTTCCTATATATTTGGTGTATAGTGATGTCATCACTGTCCACTTCATATTTCAGTGACAGTTATTACTTCCTATATACTTGGTGCGTAGTGATGTCATCACTGTCCACTTCTGATTTCAGTGACACTTATTACTTCCTGTATATTTGGTGTATAGTGATGCCATCACTGTCCAATTCTGATTTCAGTGACAGTTATTACTTCCTATATATTTGCTGAATAGTGATGTCATCACTTTTCCCTTTTGATTTCAGTGACAGTTCTTACGTCCTCTGTATTTGGTGTATAGTGATATCATCACTGTCCAATTCTAATTTCAGTGACAGTTATTACGTTCTCTGTATTTGGTTTATAGTGATGTGATCACTGTCCAATTCTGATTTCAGTGACAGTTATTACGGCGTCTATATTTGGTGTATTTTGATGTTATCACTGTCCACTTCTGATTTCAGTGACAGTTATTACTTCCTATATACTTGGTGTATACTGATGTCATCACTGTCTACTTCTGATTTCACTGAGAGTTATTACTTCATATATATTTGGTTTATAGTGATGTCATCACTGTCTAATTCTGATTTCAGTAACAGTTAATATGTCCTCTATATTTGGTGTATAGTGATTTCATCAATGTCCAATTCTGATTTAAATAACAGTTATTACTTCCTACATATTTGGTGTATAGTTATGCCTTCATTGTTTAATTCTGATTTCAGTGACAGTTATTATGGCCTCTATATTTGGTGTATACTGATGTTATCACTGTCCCATTCTGATTTCAGTGAAAGTTCTTACTTGTTATATATTTGGTGTATGGTGATGTTATCACTTTCCACTTCTGATTTAAATAACAGTTATTACTTCCTACTTATTTGGTGTATAGTGATGTCATCACTGTTCAATTCTGATTTCAGTGACAGTTATTACTTCCTACTTATTTGGTTTATAGTGATGTCATGACTGTCCACTTCTGATTTCAGTGACAGTTATTACTTCTTATATATTTGCTGTATAGTGATGTCATCACTGTTCACTTCTGATTTCAATGACAGTTCTTACGTCCTTTGTATTTGGTGTATATTGATGTTATCACTGTCCTTTTCTGATTCAGTGACAGTTATTACTTCCTATATATTTGGTGTATGGTGATGTCATCACTGTCCACTTCTGATTTCAGTGACAGTTATTACTTCTTACATATTTGGTGTATAGTGATGTCATCACTGTCCACTTCTGAGTCAGTGACACTTATTACTTCCTATATATTTGGTGTATAGTGATGTCATCACTGTCCACTTCTGATTCAGTGACACTTATTACTTCCTATATATTTGGTGTATAGTGATGTCATCACGGTCCACTTCTGATTATTTCACGTTGTTTTTCTTTTGCACCTGCCCATCTACACTTTAGAAACTTCATATGTTTTGTTATTTCTCTTGGCTGAAGATAAATGGGTCAACCCTCTGCTGGCATACCAGTTTCTTTATTTAAACTGGAATAAAATGGCACTAATAAAACAAAACACGCGCCAGATCTACCTTAGTGACTTCTTTTAACAATTAGTAGCTCATCTTGTAACTTAATCTGTCCTCGATTTGTTTGTACAACTCACTAAAAACTATAAGTCGTAGAATTTGATCTTTCTTAGATCCGGGACGTTTAACACATCTTATCTGGCATATGAGATTCATTCAAAGATATTAACGTACGTTCAATTTCCTTTCCCTGATTTCAAATTGAGCTGTGGTTTGCACCTGCTCTTGCTTATCTGTATATTACATAACTAGAGGTGTGAAATGCTAGCATTGCATTATTCGCGATAACCATATCATTGTGTGATAAACTTATGAAGTTATATTTTTATAATAGTTTCATTATACATAAACACAAAACCAACAGAAACCTTTACGTATTGGTTGGAGTTAGTGACTGAAGAATAAACCTAGTAATTACTACTCGTCAAGACAAAATGTAGCGGGTCATTATTGTTAGAAGCTGTAAATACTTCTGACCAAACACGAAGGGATATGACAGGCCCTCATAAATTAAAACCTCTGGTCATCTAAACTTCATTCATTAGGTACTGACAGACTATTGCACTAGAATGTTCCAGCCATGGTCATTTAAACGTCATTCAATAGTCTGATTGGTACATTAGAATGTTCCAGACGTGGTCATCTAAATTTCAGTCAATAAGTACTGTCTGACTCGTAAATTAGGATGTTCCAACCATGGTCATCTAAACATCAGTCAATAGTTACTGCCTGACTGGTACACGAGAATATTTCAGAAGTGGTCATCTAAACTTCAATCAATATGTAACATCTGACTGATACACTAGGATGTTTCAGCTATGGTCATCTAAACTTCAGTTAACAGGTACTGTTTGACTTGTAGACTAGGATATTTCAGACTTGGTCATCTGAACACCATTCGATAGGTAATGTCTGACTAGCACATCAAAATGTTCCAACCGTGGTCATCCAAACTTCAGTCAATAGACAATATCTGATTGGTACACTAGAATGTTCTAGATTTTGTCATCTCAACTTCAGTGAATAGATACTGTATGACTGGTACCTTAGAATGTTCCAGACGTGGTCATTTAAACTTTATTCAGTAGGTACTGTCTGACTGGTACACTGGGATGTTCCAGATGTGGTCATCAAAACGTCATTCAATAGGATGTTTCGCTGTTGTTCCGTTTATTCATGATTTAGTCAACATCTTGTGCTCATATCATGACGAATTTGTTATCAAGACGTTACAACGTTTCGTTTATCAGTAATGCCCACTATTTCTTACACTTCTTTTGGTCACTTTTCTTTACGAAGTCTCCAGACTTAACTCGATATGGTAGAATTTTCTGACCTTTGACCTGTACATGGTTTCAGCACATTTTTCGTTTAATATTTTCCGACATAGGTCTAACGAAGTTGGATGACAATGTATACAAATTATTATTCAATAATAATTTAGTCTAGTAAGTGTAGGTAACAGAACAGTGAATCATTTCCTATTAATTAAACCTGTTAAGCTGAATCACTTCCAGTTTTTCTAACAGTAAAAGAAAAAATATTTGGAATAATAATTGTTGAGATCCTTTGTCATTTCGGATTCTAATAGTGAAACCCAATCAATCATTTAATAGAAGCATTTTCTTAACATGATGATTCAAGGCCATGATTTCAATGTATTTCAGAAGATGAAACAGTGTCGATTCTTCAAGGAAAGCATTAGTTAGACTGTCTTCATGTTTGTTAGAAACCGGTAGACATATTACTACTAATTGTTCTGGTTGTTATTTTCTAATTTTTACCCGTGCTGTTAAACGATCAAACCTGAAATATTTTATTATCGGTTTCTAAATGACAATTCCATTATAGCAATGGGTTAGAGGAGATTTCTAATGAATTTCGATTTTAAAATGACGAATGGTAAGTTGTCCAAGAATTGAAAGTTTTCATAATGTAAGGAGATATCTTCCAAGTTCAAAGCGTATATTTAAATACTATGGGGAAATATTTTCTCAGTAAGCACCAGGTGTCCTTGTTTATTGTTATGTATAAAAACTACACAATAGGCTATCTCTGCCATGCCCAGTTTTTGTCGCTTTAAATGTTGAGACTTACTAGCAGTGGGGCACACCGGGCACTAAGACTACTTTCGTTATTTCGGGAAATATTTTCCCAGCTCACAAAAGAGACAAAATCAATACGTCAGTAGATATTTTCTAAGTTCAAACCACAAGCTCAAAGAAGTACATTTGAATCTCTCATGAAATACATTGCTTTTGAATGTTAATATTTGTTAAGATCATTTCGTAGCTAGTAATGGTAATCTACCATATCAATACAAACCCAGTTTGTCTTTCTTCAAAGCATTACGAACTCCACATAGTTTGAAAATTAAATTATAAAAGTTCAAAACTAAATAAAACTGTCATTAAAGATATATAACAATAAACTTACTGAACTTGAAATGGCTTAACTTTATCCACATACGTTCTACCTAACATAAATTATTCTATTTAACAGAATAGCTGTAGAACATAATGCCAATTAACTATTCATTTATAGAAGGAAATACATTTTAAAACTTAAATTTGGACAAATTAACTTACCTCTAGACGAGTCATGGCTCCAATGTCCGTTCCATACTCAAGAGTGAAGTCTCCGCCTCCACCAGATGAACTCTTGTAGGAGTAAAACGCGGTCTTGCTGGACATCTTGATTCACAAATACTACTGTTAGGCCTAAAGTGCTGCAGGAAGTTTACTGTGAAAGCGAGCTCTATGCTCGTCGGATTCCTAGGAGTGAATGGTTTGCAATTTTACCAGACCACAGTCTGATGAAGAGGCTGAAAAACTCACCAGGTTTCGTTACACTGTTTGTGTATGCAGTGGGCGTTCCAAAAGCTACAAGTTGTAAAGGACCACGGAGTAACAGCAAACGAAACCTCCTCTTTAGGCCTCGTACGTCAAATCCTCCATCCTGTGTTTGAGGCACATCTCAAGTTACTCTTTAAATATCCTTGTTACCATTTTGGGAAGCGCACACTGTTCTCTACTCCGTAAGTTGATGGACCGTAAGAAGGGAGTTCTAGTCGCATTGACGGTGAGAGATTTATCATCAAGTAAAGTAAGAATTAGAAAGGCATTACCAAAACAAACACCGTCTCATCTTAAACCTCTAGTAACATAATATCAGCGACAATGCAAGCTGCTTCCTAAAAATTAGACCAAATGTATTCAAAATGAATCAGTTAAACATCAAAACATCTCTGAAATGATCAACCTAGTAAAAATTACTTTACACAATTTTTCTAAATATCTTAGAGTTTAGAAAAATCAGTCGACAATTTTTACGTAGTATTTCTGGACGTTGACTTCGAATATAACTTGTTACTCTATTTTGATTTCTGTCAGCTCTCACTAAGCAACACACAGAAACAACAACATGATTATAGTACACAATAAAACAATAACTACAGTAGTGAACGTTATGTATGTAGAATTTGTTTGTAACACCCAGAAACAACAACATGATTATAGTACACAACAAAACAATAACTACAGTAGTGAACATTATGTATGTAGAATGTGTTTGTAACACACAGAAACAACAACATGATTATAGTACACAATAAAACAATAACTACAGTAGTCAACATTATGTATGTAGAATGTGTTTGTAACACTCAGAAACAACAACATGATTATAGTACACAATAAAACAATAACTACAGTAGTGAACATTATGTATGTAGAATGTGTTTGTAACACCCAGAAACAACAATATCATTATAGTACACAATAAAACAATAACTACAGTAGTGAACATTATGTATGTAGAATGTGTTTGTATCACCCAGAAACAATAACATCATTATAGTACACAATAAAACAATAACTACAGTAGTGAACGTTATGTATGTAGAATGTGTTTGTAACACCCAGAAACAACATCATTATAGTACACAATAAAACAATAACTACAGTAGTGAACATTATGTATGTAGAATGTGTTTGTAACACCCAGAAATAGCAACATCATTATACTACACAATAAAACAATTACTAATGTAGTGAACATTATGTACGTAGAATGTGTTTGTAACACCCAGAAATAATAACGTCATTATTTTACACAATAAAACAATAACTATAGTAGTGAACATTACGTATGTAGAATGTGTTTGTAACACCCAGAAACAACAACATCATTATACTACACCATAAAACAATAACTACAGTAATCAACATTATGTATGTAGAATGTGTTTGTAACACCCAGAAACAACAACATGATTATAGTACACAATAAAACAATAACTACAGTAGTGAACATTATGTATGTAGAATGTGTTTGTAACACACAGAAACAACAACATGATTATAGTACACAATAAAACAATAACTACAGTAGTGAACATTATGTATGTAGAATGTGTTTGTAACACCCAGAAACAACAACATCATTATAGTACACAATAAAACAATAACTACAGTAGTGAACGTTATGTATGTAGAATGTGTTTGTAACACACAGAAACAATAACATCATTATACTACACAATAAAACAATAACTACAGTAGTCAACATTATGTATGTAGAATGTGTTTGTAACACACAGAAACAACAACATGATTATGGTACACAATAAAACAATAACTACAGTAGTGAACGTTATGTATGTAGAATGTGTTTGTAACACAGAAACAACAACGTCATTATACTACACAATAAAACAATAATTAATGTAGTGAACATTATGTATGTAGATTGTGTTTGTAACACCCAGAAACAACATCATTATACTACACAATAAAACAATAACTACGGTAGCGAACATTATGTATGTAGAATGTGTTTGTAACACCCAGAAACAACAATATCATTACAGTACACAATAAAACAATAACTACAGTAGTGAACATTATGTATGTAGAATGTGTTTGTAACACCCAGAAACAACAACATGATTATAGTACACAATAAAACAATAACTACAGTAGTGAACATTATGTATGTAGAATGTGTTTGTAACACCCAGAAACAACAATATCATTATAGTACACAATAAAACAATAACTACAATAGTCAACATTATGTATGTAGAATGTGTTTGTATCACCCAGAAACAATAACATCATTATAGTACACAATAAAACAATAACTACAGTAGTGAACGTTATGTATGTAGAATGTGTTTGTAACACCCAGAAACAACATCATTATAGTACACAATAAAACAATAACTACAGTAGTGAACATTATGTATGTAGAATGTGTTTGTAACACCCAGAAATAGCAACATCATTATACTACACAATAAAACAATAACTATACTAGTGAACATTACGTATGTAGAATGTGTTTGTAACACCCAGAAACAACAACATCATTATACTACACCATAAATCAATAACTACAGTAATCAACATTATGTATGTAGAATGTGTTTGTAACACCCAGAAACAACAACATGATTATAGTACACAATAAAACAATAACTGCAGTAGTGAACATTATGTATGTAGAATGTGTTTGTAACACCCAGAAACAACAACATGATTATAGTACACAATAAAACAATAACTACAGTAGTGAACATTATGTATGTAGAATGTGTTTGTAACACCCAGAAACAACAATATCATTACAGTACACAATAAAACAATAACTACAGTAGTGAACATTATGTATGTAGAATGTGTTTGTAACACCCAGAAACAACATCATTATAGTACACAATAAAACAATAACTAATGTAGTGAACATTATGTACGTAGAATGTGTTTGTAACACCCAGAAATAATAACGTCATTATACCACACAATAAAACAATAACTATATTAGTGAACATTATGTATGTAGAATGTGTTTGTAACACCCAGAAACAACAACATCATTATACTACACCATAAAACAATAACTACAGTAGTGAACATTATGTATGTAGAATGTGTTTGTAACACCCAGAAACAACAACATGATTATAGTACACAATAAAACAATAACTACAGTAGTGAACATTATGCATGTAGAATGTGTTTGTAACACCCAGAAACAACGACATCATTATAGTACACAATAAAACAATAACTACAGTAGTGAACGTTATGTATGTAGAATGTGTTTGTAACACACAGAAACAATAACATCATTATACTACACTATAAAACAATAACTACAGTAGTCAACATTATGTATGTAGAATGTGTTTGTAACACACAGAAACAACAACATGATTATGATACACAATAAAACAATAACTACAGTAGTGAACGTTATGTATGTAGAATGTGTTTGTAACACCCAGAAATAGCAACATCATTATACTACACAATAAAACAATAACTATACTAGTGAACATTACGTATGTAGAATGTGTTTGTAACACCCAGAAACAACAACATCATTATACTACACCATAAATCAATAACTACAGTAATCAACATTATGTATGTAGAATGTGTTTGTAACACCCAGAAACAACAACATGATTATAGTACACAATAAAACAATAACTGCAGTAGTGAACATTATGTATGTAGAATGTGTTTGTAACACCCAGAAACAACAACATGATTATAGTACACAATAAAACAATAACTACAGTAGTGAACATTATGTATGTAGAATGTGTTTGTAACACCCAGAAACAACAATATCATTACAGTACACAATAAAACAATAACTACAGTAGTGAACATTATGTATGTAGAATGTGTTTGTAACACCCAGAAACAACATCATTATAGTACACAATAAAACAATAACTAATGTAGTGAACATTATGTACGTAGAATGTGTTTGTAACACCCAGAAATAATAACGTCATTATACCACACAATAAAACAATAACTATATTAGTGAACATTATGTATGTAGAATGTGTTTGTAACACCCAGAAACAACAACATCATTATACTACACCATAAAACAATAACTACAGTAGTGAACATTATGTATGTAGAATGTGTTTGTAACACCCAGAAACAACAACATGATTATAGTACACAATAAAACAATAACTACAGTAGTGAACATTATGCATGTAGAATGTGTTTGTAACACCCAGAAACAACGACATCATTATAGTACACAATAAAACAATAACTACAGTAGTGAACGTTATGTATGTAGAATGTGTTTGTAACACACAGAAACAATAACATCATTATACTACACTATAAAACAATAACTACAGTAGTCAACATTATGTATGTAGAATGTGTTTGTAACACACAGAAACAACAACATGATTATGATACACAATAAAACAATAACTACAGTAGTGAACGTTATGTATGTAGAATGTGTTTGTAACAGAAACAACAACGTCATTATACTACACAATAAAACAATAACTACAGTAGTGAACATTATGTATGTAGAATGTGTTTGTAACAGCCAGAAATAGCAACATCATTATACTACATAATAAAACAATAACTAATGTAGTGAACATTATGTATGTAGATTGTGTTTGTAACACCCAGAAACAACATCATTATAGTACACAATAAAACAATAACTACAGTAGTGAACATTATGTATGTAGAATGTGTTTGTAACACACAGAAACAACAACATGATTATACTACACCATAAAACAATAACTACAGTAGTGAACATTATGTATGTAGAATGTGTTTGTAACACACAGAAACAACAACATGATTATAGTACACAATAAAACAATAACTACAGTAGTGAACATTATGTATGTAGAATGTGTTTGTAACACCCAGAAACAACAACATCATTATAGTACACAATAAAACAATAACTACAGTAGTGAACGTTATGTATGTAGAATGTGTTTGTAACACACAGAAATAATAACATCATTATACTACACAATAAAACAATAACTACAGTAGTCAACATTATGTATGTAGAATGTGTTTGTAACACACAGAAACAACAACATGATTATGGTACACAATAAAACAATAACTACAGTAGTGAACGTTATGTATGTAGAATGTGTTTGTAACACAGAAATAGCAACATCATTATACTACACAATAAAACAATAACTAATGTAGTGAACATTATGTATGTAGATTGTGTTTGTAACACCCAGAAACAACATCATTATACTACACAATAAAACAATAACTACAGTAGTGTACATTATGTATGTGGAATGTGTTTGTAACACCCACAAACAACAACAGTGTTTTACTACACAATGTTGAAACTACTAATCAGTGTTATTGAAGTGTTGTAGCTTCTAGAAATATTAGCATAATTAATATCTACTCAAAAACAATTTTTAATAATAATGCACAGAGATTTGTTTTTGTTGTTAAGATTAATAGCCATAAATATCAATTAATTAAGCCTAATTACTAATTATTATTAGTTATGGTTTGATTGTTATTTACACTGAAGACCTAAAAGTTTACAAGCATGAAATAATCTACATCTTTCGTATTTAAGAACACCTTACACACACCAAATAGATATTGGTTTGTTAGCAAGGATCACATTACACCCACTAAGTACACATTGATTGGCTTAGCAGTGATCAATAACATAAGCTTGTTTGTATTTGATGAATCCAACTTCTTGAGTATAAAGTTATTAATGAACACAGGTATTTCTGAGGTTACACAAAACTTTGTAATTGGCTGAAAGGTGTGTTGAGAATGTTTCATTTTGTGACTTCGGTGAATCTATACTGTTGCTATTTCAGGAATCCCTCCAAGGAGAAAAAAAATACGAGTTACTCATACAGAAAGCAGCAGAAAAATTGGCTGTGTTCCTGAATAGTAATACTGTATCTATATGTGGTAAAACGATAGCTGTTCACGTTTTCACTGTGGCTTGTACAGGGTGTTCGGAAAGTTACTGTGCACTTATATATTTATTTACAGACAAAACTGCACAGTGACTTTCTGAACACCCTGCATTATACTGATATTTAAGATAAGATAATTATTGCATAATTTTTATAGGTCAATTTGTGGTCACTTAAAGTTTGCAAAACAGATGTCATGAAGCCAAAATTTACTGATCCGTGTGTCTCTAATTTCTTGTACTTTTATTTCATATGCAAATAATAAAATACATGTGTTTAAAAACATTTATTACGAGAACGTGGAAATAGCTAGTTGATAAGTAATAATTTAATATACATATCTGGCAAACTAGAAAATTAGAAAATACAACCTAGATATGTAGATATCATAAAAACGAATAATTATTCAGGAAGAACAAAACTAAAATTCATAGAAGTAAGGTTTGGATAGAATTATTGGTTATATATAAGATACAATTAATAAGGTTTGGATAGAATTATTGGTTATATACAAGATACAATTAATAAGGTTTGGATAGAATTATTGGTTATATACAAGATACAATTAATAAGGTTTGGATAGAATTATTGGTTATATATAAGATGCAATTAATAAGGCTTGGATAGAATTATTGGTTATATATGAGATACAATTAATAAGGCTTGGATAGAATTATTGGTTATATATAAGATACAATTAATAAGGCTCAGATAGGGTTATTATTTAGGTAAGACCAAATGAGATTAGGTAGAATTAAGGCTCAGATGGGGTTATTGTTTAGGTAAGACAAAATGGGATTAGATAAAATTAAGGCTCAGATGGGGTTGTTGTTTAGGTAAGACGAAATGGGATTAGATAGAATTAAGGCTCAGATGGGGTTATTGTTTAGGTAAGACGAAATGGGATTAGATAAAATTAAGGCTCAGATGGGGTTATTGTTTAGGTAAGACGAAATGGGATTAGGTATAATTAAGGCTCATATGGGGTTGTTTACGTAAGACTAAGTGGAACGTGATTAGATAGAGATATAATTTGGATTGGGCTACTACCTAGGTCATCATTTAAAATGATATTAAGGTCCTGTTGATCAGATACAAAGTGAACTGTAAAATAAATTTAATAACAATAAAGGGTTTGATACCTACTGTGGATAAAGAGACCCAAAACCCTGGAGGTAAAGACAGCTCCTTCTATAGGTTTTCACTTAACAACGGTAAAGCAATTATGAAACACGATTTTGGAATTAAAATTTTGTTTCAATTAATGCGTGTTTCTGTTGTTAATGTTGTTAACATACGTATATATTTTACACTATTATTTTTCAAGTATTAAGCATCTTCTAAAGATTTTATTTTTGTGATATATTATTTCCGTTTCAGTAGTTCAGTAAAAATATAAAAGAATTCTAAATTCAGTTACGCATGTTTGACCTTGTCTGTGGTGTAGTTCTATGAGGGTAGAATGAAGTAATTTTGCACACTGGTGTTCTAACTGAGTTTGGTTGCTAACAAGGCATATATTTAAGAACTTTCAACACCACGTTCTTACCCTCCTAAAAACAAGACACGTCTTCGAGTCTTATTTCAGACTCATAGGGTTGCCACTAGTTACCAGATGAACGCTAGTTGTTCTTGTCTTAATTCATATCATTACCAAACCCTATGTCTTTCACGTCTATTCTACACTCAGAATTAAAGGGCTAACCCACTAGCATTTGCCACTAAGACATATTTTAATAACTAAAAGCACCACAAGGATTGTTTCTCATCAGCCTATATTATTACTAGTACTGCATTGGTGAACCAAACGCGATTTTGTGCCTCGGGACAACATTTGTTCAAAATAAGTATTGATTTATTTATAAAAATCAACAAAAAATATATAATAAATTATGTAAAGAATAGGTTATAAAATATAACTTGTAGAATAATTGATAATCTGGCAACATTTGTAAACATGTTTAATAGTTGAACATTTCTGAATTATAATTATTGATTATTCACATTGAGCATTTGTTTGTGTGTAATTTCAAAACATTCACCAATCAAAGATGTTTAAAACTTGTATAGTAATTTTAACTATTTATCTAGAGACAATAAAATACCAGTAATAATTTCCATAATGGTACGTTTACGATTTATAACTTTATTTAACTGATTTGAACAGTGGTGTAACTAGGTCTCAAAGGATCCTGGGACAAAAATGTGTGTCGGTCTTCTCACTAAAAATATTTCCATTTTTCAGAATATATTTTCATCAATTCCAATATGCAGAATTTCAAACAGAAACGTCGACTCCCTCTACATTGCCTCCCAGTGGGATAGCAGTAAGTCTATGGATTTAAAACGTTAAAATCCGGGGTTTGACTCCCACACGGTGGACATAGTTCAGTGTGGCTTTTTTTCTTACATATATTTTCTTCAAAATGTTTTCCATTCACTTCCGATATTCAAATTTTCAAATTCCAGTTTTGAGGAGTTTTGGGTCGATATGTGCCATAGTAAAGCTATTCCAACTATCATTGTAACATCTGATACGAAACAATAGGTTTAAAAGTTAAAATAAAATTCACTAGTTGGTTTATGTCAACTATAATTACAACCAGAGGCCTTAAGATACGAGTGTATTCTTAAATATGTTTGTACTACTTTATTTTAACAATATCTCGTCCCCAGATAGTTTAACAGGATTACCGAAGTCTTATAATATTAAAAATTGTTTCGACACCCATGACGAGCACAGCACAGACAGCCCATTGCGTAGCTTTACGCTTAATAACAAAGACATTGAGACATGTTGATTTACTTATTTCGTAACGAATGGTAAAGGACGACACAATTAGACTGTGACACAATGTGTTTTGTTTTTCTTTTTCAGTAAATGATTGTACAGAAGGACCGGTGATGCATACCGTGATGTCACCTAAAATGTTTTTTTGTTATCTGTAAGTATAGTGTTCGAGCAATGAATTACCTCATCACTTCTAAAATAAAATTTACTAACCATGACCGTAAGGTTTTGGTAAACTGTTGTCATTTATTTATATAACAAACAAAACCACGTTTTACACAAAATAAGATCCTTTAACAACAGTGAATAAGAAAATCGTGTTTTATTATAACAGTCAAAATTAATTTACTAATTTGTAAATACTTATCATGGTAAGCTCAATGATAGCACGTGCACATAACATTTTATGTCTAAAATAAGTTCGAAATTTGTATTTTACGGCGTAATAAGTAAACAATACAATGAGTTCATCTTACCGATAGCTACATGAAAATTGATTCAGTTTTTCGCAAAGCCACACGTGGGCTATTTGTGCTAGAAGTTGCTAATTTTCAAAAGATTCGAGCTTACAACCCTCGGCGTGCGATTGCTAGCTACCAGGACAGGCCAGACTTAAGTTTGGACCCTCGGTGTGAATTCTTGTACGTGGTGAGGGGACCTCCCAGAGAAGATTCTGTTCTTTCAGTTTATCTCCTCTGGGATCTAAACATCCACTCACGTGTTTGCCGTGCGTGATGACCCGTGAGGGGAGTGAGAGGACCCTGGTGGTTGAAGAGTCCAACCATAACACGCCACTTTGGCCTTGAATTCCTGTAGATGAGCGGCCATGGGGTGGCCCTCCTAGAATCAATCGGCTGGCCCACTAAGACTAGGGTCAACCAAGTATCAGTGTTGGATTCTCTCATCAGGTGTTGTGGACACTGTATCTGATGCTGATGTTTGGATATAGTGCTCACGAAACCCTGGCGTTGCTGCAATGTCTTTGTTTGGCATTGTAGTGCGTCCCCTCGTAAGGCTCCATGATGGGTGGAGTCATCATTTCGGGTGGGCACCGAAATATTAATTTTTTATGATGGATCCTTCAAATAAAAACAGCCATGTAAACGACCACATCTTGAAGATTCTGAGCAGCAATCTTCAACATTTACTGAAGTGGACTACAGCAAATGGCTTTAACTTCTGTCTCTCTAAAACCGTTTGCATGTACTTTTTCTGCTAACGGGGTATCCACCCTGATCCTGTATCAGTGAAGTTGTGCTGCCTGTGGTCCCTGAGACAAAGTTCTTGGGGCTTATCTTTGACCGTAAGCTGACCTTTATACCATACATCTAACAGCTACGGGTCAAATGTATAAGAGCACTGAACATCCTCCGTGTCCTCTCTTCCACCACTTGGGGAGCAGGTCGATGTTCTATGCTAAAGATATATCATACTCTTATTGGATCGAAACTCGATTATGGATACTGGTTTATGGTTCTGCCAGTACCTCAGCCTTAAAGATGCTGGACACTATTCATCATCAAGGACTTCGGCTCTGTACTGGAGCTTTCCACACTTCCCCATTTCAGAGCTTATACATAGTCTCATGAACTTTCTTAGCACTTTGCCGTTTCCAGCTGTCTTTACTGTATGCTTCGAAACTTCGTCCCTTACCAAAGCATCCCACCTGGGTTTGGGTTTTCCTTCCTCGATGGGCCATACTTTTTCAGAACAGACGATCTGCCATTGCTTCTTTTGGCTTTCATATTCATGCACAGTTGGATAAATTGGATCTATGTTTAAATAACAATGCTGTATCCACTGGTCAGCCCATCCCACCATGGCTTCTTACTGTCTCCAAATGTGACCTATCTTTAAGTCATCTAAGAAAAGAAGACACTCCCGATTGGAAATACTGTCTGCTATTTGCTGGACATCTTTCGAACCATCCTTCCATTCATATTTATACAGATGGTTCGAAATTAGGTGACTGTGTGGGCTCTGTCATGGGTTGTTGTGGTTCGGTGGTTGCACGCAGAATCCCCCCTACAGCTTCTGTGTTCACTGCTGAACTACACGCCATTTCTCTTGCCCTGGATCACATAGAAGCTAAGCAGTTCTCAAAGTGCACTATTTATACTGACCAGCTTAGTTCTCTACTGGCCCTGGAATCGCTTCACGTTAATTCACACCCTGTTCTCACCCATTTCTCTTTATCATCTACTTTTATCCAGTTTCTTTTAGATATCAGGCCACGTTGGTATTCGCGGAAACGAGTTCGCCGACACCGCAGCTAAATCTATCTGCTCTGACACTATCACTACTGTGCCTGTTCCATACATGGACTATGGTCCTGTATTCAAGGCTTGGCTCTGTGCCAGCTGGCAATTGACTTGGAGTGAGAAACGCGAAAACAAGCTTTTCCAAATAAAACCCTTCATTGGACTCTGGCCATCTTGCTCCCATAAGGATCGGAAAGAGGAAGTTGTTATAACTAGACTACGCATTGGTCACAGTTTTTAACTCATCGTTTTCTTTTATCTGGGACTGATGCAACAATGTGTTGTCTGTATAACACTCAGATCACAATAAACCACATTTTACTGCCTTGCCGTCGTAAAACTCTTAACGACGGCACCAATTTAAACATGTTCTGTCCCAAGGTTTGTCCATAACATTAATGTTATTGGTGATGGTAGCACTGTCCACCTTGGTAATGTTTTTAGTTTTTAAAAGCCCATTAATTTTTTTAATGCCACTTAAGTTTTTAAATTTATACATTAGACCTTTTTAATATGATTTTCTTTTAAGAATCACAATTCATCTAGTTCGATTTGAAATTAGAAAATGGCCGTAACATTGAATAACTCAAAACCAGGACTGGAAAGGTCAACTTCAGGTGACTAACGCTGCTTTTTGAACTACCTGCGAGTTATCCTGGTGAGTTATTTTTAAACCTTTGTTAGAAGTCTTTCAAAATTAGGCCCGGCATGGTCAGGTGGGTTAAGGAGTTCGACTCGTAATCCGAGGATATCGAGTTCGAATCCCCATCAAATCAAACGTGCTCGCCCTTTCAGCCGTGGGGGCAAAGTCGAGTAGCTTTGCGCGAAATTAAAAAAAAAAAATTATTACTTTATTTTCTGAAAATGGCCATAACGTCAAATAACTTCAAATCAGGACTGGAAAGGCCAACTTCAGTGACTGATGGTGGTTTTTTAACTTACCTGTTAGTCTTTCTGGTGTGTTATGATAATTACAATTATAATTATGCTACAGAATGTCCTTTACAACTTGTATTACTGTAGTTTTTCTTTCAGTGCTGTAGACTAGATATAAAAATTGTATTTAATGTTATTTGTGTTTTTAATTCAACAATTAAACTTTATTTTGTTTTACCATAATTTCCTTTTATGAATTTTAATAATTTTACTTTAATTTCAACTTTTTACCAGATGTTTGGCGCAGATAGCCTAGTTGCTTTGTGTCATAAAACGCCAAACCAACCAACCAACTAACTTAAGTATAGATTCATTTTAGTGTTATTAAGCGCAATGTTACACAATAGCTTAGATGTACTATGCCAACCATGAGTATTAAACCCCGAATGGTGGTGTTAGAAACTTGCAGATTTATTGTTAAGTCACTAGAGACTCCAAGGAAGGATGCTAGCGAATAGATACATTTTTGTGACTTTTCTAGTGTTGAAATACGTTATTTAACGTATTTTAATAAAAAAAAAAACGTTTTGTAAAAATTAAAGAAACTCATTGAATAATTATAATAATGTTTCCTTTCTTTCTCTTTTCTGTAAAATGCAATTTAATTGTTATTTTGTAGTTAACCACGAAACTATACAAGAGGTTATATGTGCGCTACCCAACAAGGGTATCCAAACGCTGTTTCTGGTATTGTAAGTAGCAAACATACCACTGTACTTCTGGGGGCTGAAATATAATTTGAAACTTCAGATATTCATAAATTTAATGAATTACGATCGTAGCTGTAAGAATTAAAAAAGTTAAATCCAAATTAGCTCAGAAATATTATTCATCAAATAACAGAGACAAATTAAGTGTAATTGAAAGATTATATGCTAATTTCTCCTCTGTTATTATAAAGAAGCTTTCCTTGGCCAAATTGAAAACATCATATTCAAAATTAATCAATATAAATACTAGTTCTTTCAATTGTTGTTTATATTTATAGAATTACATTCTCAGGTATTTAGGTGAATTAAAAAAGTAATCGTAAGCTTACAAATCTAGCACCTGAGATTCGATTTACTACAGTGAACACAGTAGATAACTCAATGTTGTGTTATTCTAAAATAAATACAATTAAAGTAAGTGTGAGATTGTGTAAATTATTCAATTAATAATTACAGCCTGATTTAAATATTTCATGAAGAAATTTAAAAGCAAAATAAACTTCAAAGTTTCCTTAAAGGGGATGTTTTTATTTTGTATATTCATTTTATATGTTCTATATCGAATTTTCTTTTTTCCTTAAAGTGTACGTGTGTGTGTGTGTATATATATATATATATGATAAATTAATTTTAATATTTATAATTCAAATCGAATAATTTTACTGTAAGCTATTTAGGGATTTTTAATAAAATAGTGTTTATAGAATGATTATGTTATAATGAAAGTTGAATATTGGAAAATATTTTTTTATGTTTTTAAAGTGTTGTTTTTTTTAATTTATAATATTTATTTACAAAGTCCCAAGGAACGATACAATATATAATAACAAATAACATGAAATTCAACAGATTTAATAACCCCAGATGGCACTGCTGTGAATTCATGAGTAGTGGATTAGTGAACCAGAGAGAAGAGATGGTACTGTACCTACTTGTACTACGATATATATGAGAATGGTTTATTTGTTATTTATATGTATATAAACATAATTTATACATAGTAATAAACCCTCAACTAAATAACTAGATTTAGCATATTTTCAGTTGCATCATATATGATAAGTAATTAGTATATGTTCCCATCCTTTAGTAATAGTAATTGGCACTAATATAGTATTGCAGGGTGAGAAATTTGTAATCGTTATTATATATTTTATACTTCCTAAGTATAAAGTATTTACAGATACAAGTTTTTGTAATCTAACGATTAGGTTCCTAGGGTTTTAACTTCTGTCCTGGGGACATTCACGTGTGTCAGTGAGTAATGATTCGCTTATACTATTTTAGAATATGGGCCTATTTTTTTCACGTTTCACTGTCCATCACTACTTGAAGTTAAACAACGTTCAGTACGAATGACTTTAGGCTAGTTATAATTTGTACAATGTGGATACAAGAATTGTAACTGAAAAATTAAAATGTTTATAAGCCAATCTTTGCTTTATAAACTAAAGTGTGTAAAAATAACATGTTCGATGTTGTAATGTTAAGTAATAAATGTTGTTATTCAACAATTAGGTGATGTAACCATAAATCAGTGTACATTGTGAGAGGTTATGTTGTTCTACCAGTAACAAGCACTGGAAGAAAACACCAGACGATAAATGTAAATTCGAACTCAGGTAGGTGAGAGCCCTAACGTTAAAAAACAACCTCAGTCAGAGATTTTACCCATTAAAGAATCTTCTAACACTGAGCCAATCATAAATAACTAGTATTTAAAATAGATTTTTAGAAGAAAGATATTTGATGGATTTTTTTTTTCATTAAAAGCTCACGTAGAATACAAGATTAAAGGTTTACCAAATTTGATATTCACAATCATTGTAATGTGTGGTAGTCAGTGTAAGAGACACATTAAAATATAATCTTGATTGTACTACTGGTTGATATTAATACTAGTGTTTATACCATTCTGTTACCCAGTTGTAAGGTGTGTATAGTTTATGTTAGATTTATGTATTATCTTTACCTGTTGTATTGTTTTGTTACCATTTTTTGTCTTACCTCAAGTACTAAATATTTTGAAGTAATTGTTCAGGTGTGTATTTTAGTTATATTTGCATTGTTTGATTGTGTATATAATTTTTTTAAAAGTAAAAGTCATAGTTTCCACGTCAAAAATATTAGTATAAAAATAAACACCAGTTGTCATTATCTTTTTTATTTAAGATCAAACTAAATAAGTTATGTAATAACTTCAGGGATCCACTTCACTTCTAAAGAGGAGTGTCTGTTGACATACAGATATATATACATGTGTGTGAGGGTGCATTGAACATAATACTGCCAACAGTGATATATATACCTGTGTATTGAACTTGATACCACCCACAGCAAAATACATATTTGTGTGTGTGTATATAAACACATATGTATATGTATTAGACATAACACCACCCATAATGATATATATATGTGTGTACTGAACATATTACCACCCATAACAATATATGTGTGTGTGTGTGTATTAGACATACCACCCACAATGATGTATGTATGTGTGTACTGAACATAATACCACCCATAACGATATATATGTGTGTGTGTGTACTGAACATAATACCACCCATAACGATATATGTGTGTGTGTGTGTACTGAACATAATACCACCCATAACGATATATGTGTGTGTGTGTGTGTACTGAACATAATACCACCCATAACGATATATGTGTGTGTGTGTATCCTGAACATAATATCACCCATAACGATATATGTGCGTGTGTGTATCCTGAACATAATACCACCCATAATGATATATATGTGTGTGTGTGTATCCTGAACATAATATCACCCATAACGATATATGTGCGTGTGTGTATCCTGAACATAATACCACCCATAACTATATATGTGCGTGTGTGTATCCTGAACATAATACCACCCATGACGATATATGTGCGTGTGTGTATCCTGAACATAATACCACCCATGACGATATATGTGCGTGTGTGTATCCTGAACATAATACCACCCATGACGATATATGTGCGTGTGTATCCTAAACATAATACCACCCATGACGATATATGTGCGTGTGTGTATCCTAAACATAATACCACCCATGACGATATATGTGCGTGTGTGTATCCTGAACATAATATCACCCATGACGATATATGTGCGTATGTGTATCCTGAACATAATATCACCCATGACGATATATGTGCGTAGGTGTGTACTGAACATAATACCACCCATAATGATGTATATATAATACTGTGTTACCATATCATTACAGAACGTAGATATCAACACTGTGGTTATGTTACTGTATCATTACAGAACGTAGATGTCAACACTGTGGTAATGTTATCATGCCATTACAGAACATAGATATCAACACTAGTTATGTTACCATACCATTACAGAACATAGATTTCAATACTGTGGTAATGTTTCACTGATTCTTGTTGACAACTGAATGAACCAGGGTGAAGATAGTTACCATTCTTTAGAATTACAATATATTTATACCAAGGACATGTCATAAGGGTTCTGCTCCAATGAATATACTGATCCAACTTAGGATCTGAAATACCTGTAATGGTACCCCATGCAGTTTCTCAACTGTACAGAAAGAAGCTAGCATATGGTACTGGTATATGCTAGAAGAAATTAATTTCATAGCACTCCACAAATAAACCTTGATAACCAGTGTTTAACACTATATATTAAGTTCTATTGTCATGCCACAGCACACAAAGCATAGAGAATTCTCAGTAGAGCAGAGAGTTCACATAAAAACTTTATATGATGCTTGTTGGACTCTGACAAATTACTTCAAATTTTTACCAACTCTTGTGTCTTTCTATCCCTACCAAGTGAAAACATGTGAATATCCAATTTTTATCAAATCTTTAACTGTGTTTATTGTACTAGTATTATGTTTCAGTATTTAAACTATACACAGTATAAGTAATTTATTATTGTCAATTTTTGAAATCCATCAAAAGAAATCAATTATGCCGTAATCAGTTTATTTCTCGTTTCAGATGCGAAACATTATGACTGTCCATAAAGTTACGCGCTGTATGTTGACTACAACATGTGAAAGGTATTCAAGTTCAACGTGTTACCAGATTTTATCCAGTCTACGTGAAAAGACCATTGTAGTGAATGGTACTGAGTACCCACGTGATTGTTACACAAATGTTACCGACCGAATCCTGAATTTGATTGGAAAGAACTTGCATCATAAGCAGTATCATCCGTTGAGCTTACTGAAGCAGAGAATTGTGAATTTTATTTATTCAAAGTTTGTGAACACTAGAGGAAATCCAGTTTTTTCAGTTCATGATAACTTGAATCCAGTTGTGACACTAGAACAGAACTTTGATAACCTGCTAGTGCCTCACGACCATCCTAGCAGAAGGTTAAGTGACAGTTATTACATAAATTCTAAGTTTATGTTACGGGCACACACTTCTGCACATCAACACAATTTGATAAAGTGTGGACTTGACAATTTCTTAGTCTTTGGTGACGTATACCGACGAGACGAGATTGACTCCACTCATTACCCTGTCTTCCACCAGATGGAGGCAGTAAGATTATGTGGTGTTTCTGAGGTATGGTGTGATGAAATATATTTTGTCAGAATAGATGCAGTGTACGTACTGTCCAAATTAGAATTTTGACAAGTACAGTGTAGTGTTTCATTAAGGGAGGAAAAGAACACACCAGTGTCCTTAATGTACAGTGTTAACTCCTTAATCTCAAATGGATGCTACCAGCATCTGGCCAGAAATCCTGGTCTACCCCTTGGATGGTGACAGCATCCAGTAACAGTTATATCTCTGGCTGAAAACTAATCCAAACCATGTTGTTACCTACCTTTCATAAATAGACAAGAAATTCATAAGGTATGGTAATAAGAACAAGGACATTGTGAAAGTAATTCCAACAGAATGTGTTACGGGCTTAAAGAGTTAAGATAAAACCATTGAGTACCCTCTACGTGCTATGGTTCCAAGGCTCTTATCAATACACTGAAGTATTGAATAGTATTTATACATATATGGTACAGCTGGGTGGTTTAAATAATTTTCCACTGAGTAACATCACATAAACTAATCAGTTACTCATTATTATGGTTAAGTCAAATAACTGAAGTCAGTGGCTCTGATTACTGTTGTTATTTGGTTAACTAAAACTGGGATTAAAGTTTTTCAATACTAATCAACTGATGAAGTTAGGGTTACTGATTGTACAACTGTTATCAGCATTTCTCTTATTATTTATTAAAGGTAACTTGTTAACTAGTCTGTTATTCAGCCACCCGGCTCAATATATAACGACAGAGGTTCGTTGACATTCATCTTTGTGTTTAGGTTCAAAGACTATTTCAATCCTCAGAGTATGTTTCTCTTTGATATTGTAAGGAATTTCAAAATGCATGTTAAATGAATAATTCAAAATATCAGTGTACATACATAGACTTGCCCATGTGCAAATTAAACTGTCTGCACCGACATCAAGTGGTAGCATATTAGTTTTTTGTTTGTATTGACATATTATAAAATAAGCTATTTTTTCATCCTTGAAAGCAAATTTCCATACTTTATGTGGATTCATTTTTCTATTTATTTGCTAAAACAAGAAAGTTGAAATGGTTTATTGTTTTTTTATTTCCTTACAGTTGGTTGGAAATCAGAAAGAAGCCAAAAAATTTCATGTATTTGAAAGTGGAAATCGTGATCCAACAAAACAAAGGTCCCATACCCTAGAAGCTGTCAAGTTGGTGGAATGTGACATGAAAAACTGCCTTTTAGAGCTCGCACAACAGTTGTTTGGAAAAGGTGAACAATTGTTTTCTGTTGAATAAATAGTTATATTCTGGAGTACACTGAATCTCATAAACTGTAAATATGTTTCATAATCTGATGGGTAACATTACAAGCTGTTTTATCCCACAGTCTCTAAATACATGTAATCTGATGGGTAACGTTACAAACTGTTTTACACTACAATCTGTAAATATATGTTGTAATCTGATGGGTAACATTACAAGCTGTTTTATACAACAATATGGAAATATATGTCGTAATCTGATGGGTAATATTACAAACTGTTTTACACTACAATCTGTAAATATATGCTGTAATCTGATGGGTAACGTTACAAACTGTTTCATACTGCAATCTGTAAATATATGTCGCAATGTGATGGGTAACGTTACAAACTGTTTCATACTACAATCTGTAAATATATGTCGCAATGTGATGGGTAACGTTACAAACTGTTTCATACTACAATCTGTAAATATATGTCGCAATGTGATGGGTAACGTTACAAACTGTTTCATACTAAATCTGTAAATATACGCTGTAATCTTATGGGTAGGCCAAGTGTGTTAAGGCGTGTGACTCATAATCTGAAGGTCACGGGTTTGCACCCCCGTCGTGCCAAACATGCTCGCCCTTTCAGCCTTGGGGGTGTTATAAGTGACGGTCAATCCCACTATTCATTGGTAAGAGAGTAGCCCAACATTAGGCAGTGGGTGGTGATGACTAGCTGCCTTCCCTCTAGTCTTACACTACTAAATTAGGGATGGCTAGTGCAGATATTCCTCGAGTAGCTTTGTGCAAAATTCAAAAACAAACAAACAAACAGTCTTCTGGGTAATATTACAAGCTCTTTTATCCCACAATTTGTAAATATATGTTATAATCTGATGGGTAAAATGTGCAATAAATGCTTTACTTACAGTTTTCCTGATGGTGTATATTACAAGTTTAGAAATCTGTTATAATTCGACCATAAGTGCTGATATAGTTTTATTTATTTTCATAGAGCAGTAGGTGGTTTTGTGGAACTTAAACTTATTTGAAGTCGAGAAAAAATTCTTGAATTCTTAATCAAGCACATTACAAGCACCTGAAGGCCATACCATTTACCGCAAAGACTGTTTTTCACGTGTTTCGGGACTTGTATGTTCTGTTGTAAAGAATTTATAAGTAATATCAACAACATAAACACATTTAACCTTTCAGACAAAAGATTTAGAAATTTTATTAAAAATAATTTATAACAATGCACACAGAAAATACAGTATCAGTAACTTTGATACTGAAGTTATTTAAACTACTGATGAACAAACTAAAAACTAGAAGGAAACAAACTGACTGTATAATGAAGCTTTATAGAAATTTAGTTATTTGTCTGGTTTAAAAGTGTATTTGTCTCTCACATTCAGTAGAGAGACACATATTTCGTGTTTTACTTTCAGATCTCGAGTACCAGTGGACTGACACGTATTTCCTGTTTTACTTTCAGGTCTAGTGTACCAGTGGACTGACACGTATTTCCTGTTTTACTTTCAGGTCTAGTGTACCAGTGGACTGACACGTATTTCCTGTTTTACTTTCAGGTCTCGAGTACCAGTGGACTGACACGTATTTTCCATTTACTCATCCATCTTGGGAACTAGAAATTAAACACAAAAATGAGTGGCTTGAAGTACTGGGGTGTGGAATTATTGAGCAACATATATTAGAAAAAGGTAAGATTTGTGTCAATGTATAGTTTTATAAGTGAGTTTCTATGTTTAGTGCACCCTACATATATTGATCATGACAAGTTTTGAATCTACTTATCAGTCACTTTGTAATCCTTTATTATAAGTCATGTAATCCAGTGTCTCAAACTGATAGTTTATGGTATAGACTGTCTCTGTTCATATCAAGTTTATTACAGTTGTCTTTAAATAAATATATAGTTGTCTCTCTTTCTATTCCTAGTTATTGCACTTCTTCAGTTATTGCAAGTTCCCCCCCCCTCAGTGCGGATTCCTGTACGTGGTGAGGGGACCTCCCAGAGAAGGTTTTGTTCTTTCAGTTTACCTCCTCTAGGATCTAAACACCCACCCACGTGTTTGCTGTGCATGGCGACTCATGAAGGGGAGGAGAGGAGCCTGGTGGTTGAGGTGTCCAACCCTCACACACCACTTTGGCCGTGAATTCCTGTAGATGGGCAGTCTTGGTGTGGTCCCCCAGGGTCAGTTGGCTGGCCCACTAAGACTAGGGTCAACCAAGCACCAGTGTTGGATGTTCTCAATAGGTCTTGTGGACATTGTATCTGATACTGGTGTTTGGTGTTGATGCAGTGCCCTTGTTTGGCACTATAGTGCATGACCTCCAAGGGCTCCATGATGGGTCAGGTTAGTGGGCACCAAAATATTCTTTTTTTATTATGGATCCCCTAAATAAAAATTTAAATAAAATAATGAAAAAACAGCCCATAGGTAAATGGCCATGGCTTGAAGATTCTGAGCAGCAATCTTCAACATCTGTACCACCTGTACCTAATTTTCTTACACTACCTTCTCTTTGAGACAAAGCTTTAAGGCAAATGTCTCTCTTTTTCTTCAGAAAGGACTAGAGGGACTTGCTGGCTTTCCTAAATCAGTCAAAAGCTTTGCTCTGGTGACATATTGGTGGAAACTTCTCCATCTCAACACAGTGAACTCCTCTTGCATTCAAAGGCAGTTGAGGTTATTCCTTATGCTACTTTGAATCCATGACAAGGAGTTATTTTGAGAGGGATTTGGAGAGTATCCCTAAGTTGGAGATCCTCGCTGGTTTCTCTATCCAAGGAGTTTCTTCAGTGGGGCATATCTCAACTTGCAAAAACGGAATCATGATGCTGACCAGTGTCCTAATTTTGACATTTACATCACCACGTCCACCTCCCAACATCAAGGCAGGTTATCTTAATTGCAAGGTATAGCCATATATTCCAAACCCTCTCAGATGTTTCAAATAACAGAAGTGCATCACTCAAAGACATCATGCTGTGGTTCATTGTGGTGGTAAGGATCATGATGTTCTACGAGTGTGAAACAGACCCTCATTGCATCAATTGCAATGGCTCTCGCCCATCTGACTTTCGTTCTTGCCAAAAGTGGGAGGAAGAAAAAGAGGTACAGCATTTGAAAACGATTCAAAATATTGCTCACACTAAGGCTCAAAAGTTACCGTCCACCACTTCACTTGGAACATATGCTGCTGCCCTTCATTCCTCTGCTACAGTGGGAGTGTAGACGATCTCGCTGTGCCTTTCAAAGAATCATTCTCAAACCATATGAAAAATCTTTTGACCTCCATAGTTAAGAAAGTTGATGAATCAACATCAACACCCATCTCTGTCTCTACCATTCATTTCAGCAAACCCCCAAATCCACTTCCTTTGGTTCCGAGTATGGGCATTTCCTCGGGTACATCTTTTCTCTGGACCTGAGATGCAAAATGATCAATCGTTTGCACCATCAGTTGCTGGAATCTTATTCCAATGACAGAGACCTGCCAAATCAACTCAGGGCAGGGTCTATGGAGGTTGATAGACCTCCCTCGAATAAAGAAAAAAAGATGTAGTCGAAAACAGAAGGGCTCTCCACCCAATTCGCCTACACATAAATAAAAATGGCCACTTTGATACAGTGGAACTGTCGAGTTTGATGTTCTAATCTGGATGACATCAAAACACTGATTGATTCTTACCATCCTGTATGTCGTTCTTCACAGGAAACATTTCTGAAACCTGCCAATACAGTCATTTTTTTTTGGTAGTTTTCTTTGAAATGACAGGTTGTGTAATAAATGAGTGCACAGAGGGGTGGCACTGTTGGTCAATCAGCATGTGCCCACCCTATCTTTGCTACCTGACAGAACCATGGAGGCTGTAGACATTTGCGCTTCCTTGGGTCGTACCATCACTGTTTGTTCTCTCTACCTGTCACCTGGAGAGGCATATGATTAACCAGACTTTGATGCTCACATTGAACAGTGGTTGTCCCCTTTTTAATACTGGAGGACTTTTATCTGGGACCGATGCATCAATGAATTGTTTGTTTAACACCCGGGTCACAATAAGCCACGCTTTACTGTCCTGTCATCGTTACAACTCTCAGTCTCTCAGTGATGGAACCATTTTAAACATGTCACAAGGTTTACCCATAACGTTGGACAGTGTCATGGGCGATGGTGACATTGTCCACCTTACAAATGTTTTTAGTTTTTAAAGGCCATTGACCTGTTTAACACTATGTAAGTTTATGTAAATTCGTAAATTAGACCATTTTTTATGATTCCTTCTTGAAGTACAACTAGTTCGATATGAAATTAGAAAATGCTCATAACATCAAATAATTTGAAACCAGGACAACTACAGATGACTAACACTGATGTTTTAACTTACCTATTAGTTATTCTAGGAAGTTATGACCATTCAACTTATGCTACAGAATGTCCTTTAAAACTATTATTATTGTAATTTCTCTCTTACTGCTGTACACTAGATATCAAAATTGGATTTCCTGCTGTTTAAGTTTTAATTCAGAAATTCAACTTTGTTTGGTTTTACTTTGGTTCCTTTTTATGAATTTTAATACTTTTACCTAACTTTTAACTTTTTACTGGGTGTTTGTCACAGATAGCCTAGTTGTTTTGTGCCATAAAACACCAAACCTGCCAACCCTGTCACAAGTAACAGATTATCCTACATAATATATAAATTACTGTGACGACTAGCAGATTATCCTACATAATATATAAATTACTGTGACGACTAGCAGATTATCCTACATAATATATAAATTACTGTGACGACTAGCAGATTACCTTACAGTATACATAATTTACTGTACCAACTGACAGATTACCTTACAGTATACATAATTTACTGTCACAACTAACAGATTACCTTACAGTATACATAATTTACTGTACCAACTAACAGATTACCTTACAGTATACATAATTTACTGTACCAACTAACAGATTACCTTACAGTATACATAATTTACTGTACCAACTAACAGATTACCTTACAGTATACATAATTTACTGTGACGACTAACAGATTACCTTACAGTAAACATAATTTACTGTGACGACTAACAGATTACCTTACAGTAAACATAATTTACTGTGACGACTAACAGATTACCTTACAGTAAACATAATTTACTGTGACGACTAACAGATTACCTTACAGTAAACATAATTTACTGTGACGACTAACAGATTACCTTACAGTAAACATAATTTACTGTGACGACTAACAGATTACCTTACAGTAAACATAATTTACTGTGACGACTAACAGACAGATTACTTTACAGTAAACATAATTTACTGTGACGACTAACAGATTACCTTACAGTAAACATAATTTACTGTGACGACTAACAGATTACCTTACAGTAAACATAATTTACTGTGACGACTAACAGATTACCTTACAGTAAACATAATTTACTGTGACGACTAACAGATTACCTTACAGTAAACATAATTTACTGTGACGACTAACAGATTACCTTACAGTATACATAATTTACTGTGACGACTAACAGATTACCTTACAGTATACATAATTTACTGTGACGACTAACAGATTACCTTACAGTATACATAATTTACTGTGACGACTAACAGATTACCTTACAGTATACATAATTTACTGTGACGACTAACAGATTACCTTACAGTATACATAATTTACTGTGACGACTAACAGATTACCTTACAGTATACATAATTTACTGTGACGACTAACAGATTACCTTACAGTATACATAATTTACTGTGACGACTAACAGATTACCTTACAGTATACATAATTTACTGTGACGACTAACAGATTACCTTACAGTATACATAATTTACTGTGACGACTAACAGATTACCTTACAGTATACATAATTTACTGTGACGACTAACAGATTACCTTACAGTATACATAATTTACTGTGACGACTAACAGATTACCTTACAGTATACATAATTTACTGTGACGACTAACAGATTACCTTACAGTATACATAATTTACTGTGACGACTAACAGATTACCTTACAGTATACATAATTTACTGTGACGACTAACAGATTACCTTACAGTATACATAATTTACTGTGACGACTAACAGATTACCTTAAAGTATACATAATTTACTATGACAACTAACAGGTTGTTTTTGGTATTATTGTTTTATTGAGAGCTGATTTCTGGAAGAATTTTCTTTAAAATTTCATAAAGTATTTATTCTTTAATGGCATGACAGACCAAAATTATTGTTGAAACACTTAAAAATCACATTTATACAAGTTTGTATGTGTTGGTAACCATGGAATTTGTTCCAGCTCTTGGTGTTTACAGATTGTAATATTTGAAGTGATAAAGAGAACGTTTGTTGACACCAGTCCTTCTACATGGCAACAGATTGTGATACTTGAAGTGATAAAGAGAACGTTTGTCTTGCGTTTGTTGACACCAGTCCTTCTACATGGCAACAGATTGTGATACTTGAAGTGATAAAGAGAACGTTTGTCTTGCGTTTGTTGACACCAGTCCTTCTACATGGAAACAGATTGTAATACTTGAAGTGATAAAGAGAACGTTTGTCTTGCGTTTGTTGACACCAGTCCTTCTACATGGAAACAGATTGTAATACTTGAAGTGATAAAGAGAACGTTTGTCTTGTGTTTGTTGACACCAGTCCTTCTACATGGAGCTTTTCTTCCTTTGAAAATGAAGTAACTGACACAGAAAGGTTAACTGAACAGTGATTCTTTTGCTGGACTCAAACTTGAAGTTCCCTGACAAATATGTTTTTTTATACCAGTGAAGGACCTTACATATTTGTGTTGTGCGATGTACCAACCTTATTTATGGTAGATGTGCTCATGTTTAAACAATAAATTCAGTTCATACTGTGTAAGATGTATGTTTTTCTTGAAATGTTACACACGTTTTTTAAAACCTCAGATTATTTCATTGTAGATAAAGATATTTCTGTCAGATTTCTTCAGACTTGTAAAATGTATGCAACAGTTATTCATTACTGTGTTGTGATTTCTTCAGCTGGTGCAGGCCACAAGATTGGATGGGCTGCTGGACTAGGGCTCGAGAGACTGGCCATGAAGCTGTACAACATCCCTGATATACGTCTTTTCTGGAGTACTGACAGTGGATTTCTCCACCAGTTTCATACAGACAACCCACATAAACAAATTTCATTCAAAGTAAGTGCATGATGTGTTAAATAGCTTCCTGTGTTTTGATCATTATTGATATATTATTCCACTAATACTGGTTACCACATAATATAGATTCACGGTGCTTCAATGATAGCTTTGTTTGAGAAAAGTGAAGTTAATGCTTTATTTTAGAATCATGGGTTATGTTTTGAATGAACAACTGAAGGGCATAGTAACGAATCTCGACTGATCGCAAGATAAAAGTACCATTAGTATAAAAGTAACGACTCACCCATCTACCACTTTATAATTTACTCATTGAGCCACTCATTTTAAATACCTTTAAATCTTGGCCAGTGACATGAATCAGTCGCTCTGTTAGGAAATAGAACTTGTGTAGCCAAGCCTGCCTTTTCCCCTACCTGTAAACTGGTGCCATGTCTTCTTGAAGTAAAAATGTATCTCAGAATGGCTGGTATTGGTCTTAACACTTTTAGTAATAAAGCAGAGAACAAGGTTTCAACATTGTTTTCTGGCACTATCTCTTCCTGTTAATCTCAAAACATAAAGAAATCGGACACCTCTGTTCTATCAGTTCCACAAATAACCATGTAACCTTCAATAAGATCACTTCTTCTTCTGTTATCGCAAAAAAAGTTTGATACTTTTTAACTGTCCTTATGAAATAGTCTTTTTATCATCGTAGCAGCTGAACTTTCTAATAAGTGAATATTAGTTTTTAACAGACCAAAACTGTACACAACATTCCAAGTGGAGCCTGAAGAGTTATTTGTGTAGAAAGATAATTATTTCTTCCAATTGTAATGTTTTCATCAGTTAAAAGTGCTACCATTTATTAGATAAGTAAGTTTTTTCAAGAACTCCAGTTATTTAGTACTATATTTAAAGGTAACATCTGTGAAGACAAACAAACTGTCACTAAATCCCTGGTGAAAGTTGTGTTTTTTGTTGCGACAAGCGAACTTCTATTTAAACTCGTGTTCTGTGATAAAGAAATGATTTGCACATACCACACTTATTTTTCTACTTCTCTGAATCATGAACACTCGGTGTGAAATGTGTTCTCGTTGTTTGTTTATTATGTTATTCAGTAGATGGCGCCACATTTTTTAAGCCTAAATCACCACATTCCATTTCAACACAACAGATAGCATAATTGTATTTGTTATATCGTCGCATACGTAGATAAATATATAGACTGTCACATCATAGCTTCATAATAGTACGATTTACTTGAAATCAGTATGTTTATAAGTACTCCTTCAAATAATAATAGGTTTATTATACACATTGGCCACTGCTAAAAAGGCTTGAGTCACATGAATTTTGCCATATTATGAATTCATCCATAAAATTTTGTAAAACAATTCAATATCATTGACTGGCTTGACTAGAGTCCACAATGACCTCAACCAATACTGCTACAGTCCAATTATCTATTGTTTTTTTTCTAAACTCCTACTGGCATGACTTTCTTAGCTAATGATCTTATATTTATATAAGAATTGATGTTATTCACCTGTTCTAGTGTATTATTAAACTGATGAATCATTTCAAATACTGTAAAATAAATGTAGAAAGTCCATTGTGTGAGTAAAATATATCTCAGGCACCAGATATATAATATAGACAATATGAAACTTGTAATGCTACAAGTATGTAATATATTTATATAAATATAAGACCACTGTGTGAGTAAAAGATATCTCAGGGACCAGATATATAACATAGACAGTATGTAACTTGTAATGCTACAAGTGTTTAATATATTTGTATAAATATAAGGACATTGTGTGAGTAAAAGATATCTCAGGGACCAGATATATAACATAGACAGTATGTAACTTGTAATGCTACAAGTATGTAATATATTTATATAAATATAAGACAACTGTGTGAGTAAAAGATATCTCAGGGACCAGATATATGACATAGACAGTATGTAACTTGTAATGCTACAAGTGTTTAATATATTTATATAAACATAAGACCACTGCATGAGTAAAAGATATCTCAGATACCAGATATATAACATAGACAGTATGTAACTTGTAATGCTACAAGTGTTTAATATATTTATATAAATATAAGACCACTGTGTGAGTAAAAGATATCTTAGGCACCAGATATATAACATAGACAATACGAAACTTGTAATGGTACTAGTGTTTAATATATTTATATAAATATAAGGACATTGTGTGAGTGAAAGATATCTCGGGCACCAGATATATAACATAGACAGTATGTAACTTGTAATGCTACAAGTGTTTAATATATTTATATAAATATAAGGACATTGTGTGAGTGAAAGATATCTCAGGCACCAGATATATAACATAGACAGTATGTAACTGGTAATCCTACAAGTGTTTAAAAGTTCTGTTGAATAATAACATAATTCAGGTTTTATTGGTAATTTACTACTTGTAATATTAATTATTTCTAATAATACATCGTCTTCTTTTAGTCATTCAGCCAATATCCGCAGTGCATCAACAATATTTCTTTCTGGATTCCTGAGGTATATTCTTCAAATGATTTTTATGACTTGGTGCGTACTGTTGGGGGTGACATCATAGAGCAAGTGACGTTGGTTGATGTGTTTACTCACCCTAGAACTAAAAGGACAAGTCATTGTTACAAAATAGTGTACAGACACATGGAGAAGACACTGACACAACGGGAAGTGAACAAAATACATAAACTCATCGAAGAAACTTCAAGGAAAAACCTTAATGTGGAGATCCGATAATAAGATCCTTATTTTAAACAAGTTCCAGTTCAGAAGATATACAGGAGTGGTACTGATTTACAATAGTGAGTTTAGCAGATACTTGTAATGTTATTAGTTGACTTGGTGGTTGGGTGACAGGCTGAGATATTTCCTTGTGAGCAGAAAGTTCTATGAACATAAAAGTAGGTTAAACTTCTTATAACTAAAACATTAAATTTAATGGTAAATGTTTCCCACTGTTACTAGGCATCAGCTGAACTGCAATTGTACACAATCCAAACAAACTGATATGTTTACTAAAGGAATCCATCATTGTCTATACACAATCCAACAAACTGATATGTTTACTAAAAGAATCCATCATTGTCTATACACAATCCAACAAACTGATATGTTTACTAAAGGAATCCATCATTGTATATACACAATCCAACAGACTGATATGTTTACTAAAGGAATCCATCTTTGTCTGTACACAATCCAACGGACTGATACGTTTACTAAAGGAATCCATCTTTGTCTGTACACAATCCAACGGACTGATACATTTACTAAAGGAATCCATCTTTGTCTGTACACAATCCAACGGACTGATACGTTTACTAAAGGAATCCATCTTTGTCTGTACACAATCCAACGGACTGATAGGTTTACTAAAGGAATCCATCATTGTCTATACACTATTCAACAGACTGTTACATTTACTAAAGGAATCCAATTGTTGTTTTAAAATCTAAGCTGTAACAAAGACTCCTAGTAGTTCATCAATAAATATGAAAGCTGACACCAGTAAATACTGATGTTCTTGGTCGGTACGTGACTAAAGGGCTAAGCTTTATTAAGTGTGCTTGTTGTGCCCATACAATTTCCTAACGATTATCAATAATTGATGAGAGGTTTGAAACAAACTAAATAATTTTTGATATAGTTGTACATGTGGTATTGAATATCTAAAGAAATCTTTGTTTTATATTCACTCAAAATAAGCATTAATAAAGTTAATTACAATTAGGAAGGGGAAAGGAGGAAGCAGCATGGACCGCAAGGTCCGTGACAGTAGATGGTAACTACTTCAAACTTATGGTTTAATTTTTAAGATAAAAACAATTCTCATGGACCACTGTTTTATTTCTAATTTTGCACAAAGCTACTGAGGCCTAACAGCATCATTTGTCCCTAACTTACCAGTGATGAGACAAGAAAATCATCTTCCACTTATTGTCATGGTGTTCTCTTTAATGAGCAAATAGTGTGATGAACTGACATTATAACATCTACATGGTTCTAAGACGAAGCATTTTTGGTGACAAGGATTCAAACTCATGATCTACAGTTGATCACCCAAACCACCAGGTGTCCAAGACAATATGACTTTTGTTAGGGTGGGTAAAGCAGTGTTGATTAATAAACTTAGCAGAATTTTTTTTGCCTTAAAAGACAGCCAATGATGTGGTCACAGATAAATTTTCTTGTCTTTGTTACCAGAGGGAGCTTATTTCAACTATATAAAACTTTTATCCTAATTTGAAAAATTAACAATTTCTGTTAACATAAAATCACTCCACAGCCTTTACTCTGAAGGTTGAAAACAGTATTAAAAGTTTAATTCATTAACTAGTTAAATATTATACATGCAACTGGAGGAAGTTTTAAAGCAACTAAAATTAGGGTTAAACTGCATACAAAATACAGTTAACTTTTCTATCTGTAACAATAAAACTCTTTAACTGAGGTTTAACAGTTACATAAACTCAGCACCATGAAAAGGATGAACATTCTAAACACCTGAATGATGTTATCACACTGTTATTACGTTTACTTAATTATTATATCAGTTCTTTAGTGTTACATCACTCAGTGTAATTTTATGTTATCACACGGTTATTATGTTTACTTAATTATTATATCAATTCTTTAGTGTTACATCACTCAGTGTAATTTTATGTTATCACACGGTTATTACGTTTACTTAATTATTATATCAGTTCTTTAGTGTCACATCCCTCAGTGTAATTTTATGTTATCACACAGTTATTATGTTTATTTAATTATTATATCAGTTCTTTAGTGTTACATCACTCAGTGTAATTTTATGTTATCACAAGGTTATTAGGTTTATTTATTATATCAGTTCTTTAGTGTCACATCACTCAGTGTAATTTTATGTTATCACACGGTTATTACGTTTACTTAATTATTATATCAGTTCTTTAGTGTTACATCACTCAGTGTAATTTTATGTTGTTCTTAAGTTTATGACTGAAGACATAAAATTAGTTTCTACCTGTGAAAGGTTCACGTGTTTCTAAAGCCATGCTAATGTCCATTTTCATCAAAAGGTTGTTGGTAGTTTAAGGTGTTTACTAATGCTGATTTCAGATGAATACCAAACTGTGAAAACTGTCTTTAGAAAACCTTACCAAATCCACATCGAGATTAGATATTACTTATTGGACCAAGTGTTCAACCAGTTGTGTAGTTAACTGAACAGGGTTTTCATTGTTTATTTTAATTCATACAACCTTTCACACTTTATATCCTGAAAACATAATAGACACCACAACCTGAATATTTAATATAGTTGCTGTCCACCATGTTATCTAAAGACTTATTATAACCACCATCCATTAACAAACTGGAGATTTAATATAGCCACCACCATCTGCTCACCTGCCGTGTGCCCTAATGATTTAATATAACAACAACCTCAATATTGAATGTATCAACCAACCACTAAGAACCCTAAATATTTAATATAACCACCAACAACTATGGAGAGCCTGAAGATTTTTTACAGCCACCACCATCTACTCACCCAATATTTACCCTGAAAATTTGATTGAACCATGACCTGCAACGTATTCCAAAGATGTAATCTAGTCCCCATCATCTATCCACACCCTTATGATTTCATATAGCCATCACTCGTTATTTTTGATGTAGGTAACCAGCCAGAAGATAAATGTAACCTGCAACCGAATGTACACTAAGGATTTGATACTACTACGCCCTCTGTGTTATCTTATCATGTAATATATTCTGTTTTTTACATGTCCGTGGAAAACAGCGCGGCCATTTTAAAATAGCTTCTCCAGCCATATGAAGCATTATCTTAAACTTTGTAACTGAACATTGATCCAGTACTTGTTAAAACATTGTAATCTCGCGGTCAAGTCATGACGATACATAGTTACCAAGGTAAATTACCGAAGTTCACCTGTTATCCACTAGAGTGCAGTAGGTACTAAACTAAACTAACGTGGCAGGGGTTCAGTTTAGAGAGAGAGAAATCAGAAGAGTTCTCTCTCCAACTGGGGTGTTCAGGAACTTTATAGTTCCTCTTCGTCCCCTTACGTGAGAAATGTTTTACAATATCCATGGAGTTTTTACTTTATTTTTAACATTTCAAAAGTATTTGTGAGTGAGAGGAAGGACGGGAGAACTGGACGAAAGCAGCGAAAGTGAAGTGAGCCAGACTTTGGCTCGAGGATGGAGAACCCTAGCGGCTGGCAATTGGTTTTAAAATTTACTGTAATTGATTAGATACCCTTGACTGGGTAAACGGCCCTTTTCAGAATGAGGCTGGGACCTACAGGTCCGATGCCAGAGATTTTGCTGTGGGGGGAAACGGGACTATTACACTAAAACTAAACTAAACTAACGTGGCAGGGGTTCAGTTTAGAGAGAGAGAAATCCGAAGAGTTCTCTCTCCAACTGGGGTGTTCAGGAACTTTGTAGTTCCTCTTCGTCCCCTTTCGTGGATTGTTATTAGGATTAAGTGGTGGGTTTTTTTTATTATTATTATTATTTTAATAAATTAATTATCGTTATTATTCTTGACTTTTTGGGGTGAGGAATGTCTCACTAAATGGTCTTTTGGGTGGAGGCAAAGGTAGCAGTGGAAAGAAGGAAAGGTCGGGACCTGTCTCGAAAAGAAAAGTTGGGTAGATGTGAACATGAATGTAATTCATTCAAGTTCAGATCAA
Organism: Tachypleus tridentatus; assembly: GCF_004210375.1. Taxonomy (NCBI): domain Eukaryota; kingdom Metazoa; phylum Arthropoda; class Merostomata; order Xiphosura; family Limulidae; genus Tachypleus; species Tachypleus tridentatus. Next base: position 104,219,016 of record NC_134825.1, on the reverse strand, counting down.
ATCAAACGGCCCGATTCTGGGTCTGGCAAAAGGTTGCCTGGGCTGGGATCTAGAAATCAAATGCCTGAAGATTTTGATGTGGGGAAACAGGGTACCGAGAAAACCCACTTTCACACGACAGGCGCCGAAAGTTTTGCCTGTCGTGTGCCCTGTACCTGAAAAAAAAGGAATTCATGTTAATAACATAGTTTTATGTATTTAAACTCTTTGTTGAGTGGATTGTGATTCTTGAAATATGTTGTATGGTGATATGTATTTTGTTGGTGCACTTGATAATTTGTGTAGTGATGCCGTTAGTTTGTTTCTGTTTTCTGCTTTTCGATAATATTTCATAGAAAGTTCTGTTATTCTATCTCTTATAGTTGGTAAATTACTAATTTGGTGTAGATAATTTGTTGGTGTAAAAGATGGTAAACTGAATGCGGATTTTAATATTTTGTTTTGTTGCACTTGGATTTTTTGGAGTGTGTTGTTTGACATGTTGTATGTTACTTGACATCCGTACTCTATTAGTGGACGGATGTAAGCCTTGTATATTTGTATAATGGTGTTCGGTGCGCATTTTGATTGTTTACCAGTTATAGTCTTTAGATATGAAATCCTTTTTCTTATTGATGAGTGTATATTGTTTATGTGTTTTTTCCATGTTAGTTTTGTGTGGAATGAATACGTATTGTGACTATTACACTAAACTAACTAAACTAAGAAGGTAGGTGTGTCATAAGTAAACTTTTATATTATTTATCTAAAGTAAATTCTATACTGAACGGTTCAGTACGAGTGCGTGGTTTTAACACACCCAATCAGAAGCAAATGAAACAGCTTTTATTTAACAAATGACTTACAATACCTTATTACAACATTTAGGTTTAATGAAGATAATTTTCATTTCCAACGTAGCTGTTTTCTAAACTTTATACTAAAAAACAAACAAACAGTCAAGATAAACGTTTTATATATATACAGATTGACAGGAACGTAGTGTTTCACATGTTGTCCTCTTAAATTGTGCCATATTTAAAGAAAGTCTTCTATCATCTTAACAACTCTTGGGTTTTTCTCACAAATTTGTTTCAGTTTTTTGCCGACGTCTCGAACATCAAAGTCGTCTTGTATAAACCTGTAGTGTGTCTGGGGGGCTTCCTAGCAGATGATAGGATAACTCCCTAAGGGGTAGTATCAGCTGCTCAAAACAAAACAGATGTCGACTTTGAAACTCCAGTACTTCAGTTCGACCAAAACAAACACTAACAAAATGACAGCATTGTTTTATCTTGTCGTTAAGTTCTGCTTGTACCTTCACTTGCCTCCTCTGGTCCTTCAACTTTTGTTTTATGTCGTTTAGTCTTTGGTCTATTTCAGAAAGTTCCTGTTTTTTTATCTTCATAAGTTCCTTGTTATCGTTAAGTTGTTTTACGTTATGGTTAAGTTGCCTTTGAGTTGAATTCACGTGATCATTGGCACTGTCACGAGCCTTTTCTGCTCTCTGGACATTTTCTTCTAATGCTGTGAAACTTACAGCCACCAATGCGGATCCTGCAATCCACCCAGCTACAGGAATTGCAAAAAGACCGATACCAACCCCACGTACGATGTTTTGTTCAGTTCGTTTCGCTTGTAGCTCGTTTCTAGCAGTCTCTAATAGTTTATTAGCTTCCCTTTCTTGTTTCCTGCTGTCCTTCACACTCTTTTCGAGGTCAGTTTTCTCCGCCTTTAATCCACTGATGGCATTCCTTAGTTCAGCGACACCTTCCTCTTTTGACCTTTTCTCGTACATCAAGTTTCCTTCCTCCCTAACTAAATCTTCCAACTGTTCATTGAATTGTCGAACTATGTTAGAACTGATGGTGTTTGCTTCTTCGATCTGTTCGTAGACGTCACGAATATCGTGGCGAAGCTGTGGTACGATTTTCATAAACTTACTTTCTCTTGAGATGTCGCAGCTACGAATGGTTGAAACGAACGAGTCCAGCGAAGCCAGAGCACCATTGAAGGAAGGTCCCACACTGTTTTTGAAATATAGATCTAGTGCCATGGTTCTCGGTGAACAACCTTTATAGAAAGAAATGACATTAGTTTTAAATATCCACAGTTACGTCTAGTAGTTGTTGCTAATTTCACGTAAATAAAGACTGGTTTCTGAAGTTGCAAGCTTGATGCTCTTAAGGTTTTGTTATAATCTCTTCACGGTAATTAAAAAGTTGTAAATAATCTAAAATTCCTACGCTAAACAAAAAACAAAAGATTTCAGAAAATGTGCTGAAAATGAGATACGTTTTGAGCCTGGCTTAAAATAATGTTAGACATTTGTCAAAATTTAAATATTTAAACTTACAACGTATTCTGAAATAAATTGAATTCCGCGTGAACATCACGAGTCAACAACGTGAGTATTGAACAGGAATGTTGCGTTGGAATTAAGTAATCGGATTTTAAAATCGAGTTTTAACTCATCAAAATATTTCGTTCGGACTTACGATTGAGAGGTTGAAACACAAGCAAAACAAAAGTTTGTACTTTCCCAAATAGACAATCGCTTCTACCAGATTAGTGAATGGATTAACAATTTGTTTCTTTATCGAGACAGATCCAAAACATCCAGAAAGGGAGGTAGAACTTTTAAATACTCTGACTTTTTACTTACAGAAAACCATGATTCTCTTCTCTGCAACAGCATAATTATCTAACGACATTTCTAAGTTACAACATACGAGCATCTTCCATTTTGGCGACTCAAAGGACGTCGAAATATTGACACATTTCTACATTAATGTGTGATGCCTCTGCTATGGGTAAAGTTGTTAGTACAAGGATAACTCGAAGTAAACCATTTCAGTTAAACTGTTACTGTTAACAGATATTTATGATATGCAAATGTACCTCCCAAAAGGCTAAGTATTGGATCTACGGTGAGGTTAAACCAAGATTTCATCAGTAACCTCAGCAGGGAACGTCTAAAAGTTCTTGTACAATATATATATGGTGAAATAAACGCATCTATTGAAGCTAAATAAGTAAACAACATCATAAGGAAGGACAGCGTTACAAACAGAAAATCCCAACGTCTGATTAATTATATTAAAACCGTAAACTTTTACACCGAAACACAATAAATTTAAACGAAATACGCTGCATTTAAAAAAAAAAAAAAAGATCCTAGGGTACAAGCTACAACGTGGGATTATAAACTGTATCCTAGGTTTTTGAGGTTACTACAGAGGTAAGACCCACATTACGGTGGGGATACACCGTCTATCAGTCTTAACCTCTAATTTGCTAGTCTCACATAAGAAAATTAGGAGAGCGAGCTGTGGCTGTTCAAGGCCACAATGCCCTACATCTATATCACCCTTCATTCTGGGAAGGGAATTGCTCTCCCAAGTTAAAATAAGAATAAGAAAAAAACACGAAGAAATTAAAATAAGGAAACTAAGGCACTACACCATTTGGGGATAAGTGACATGAAACTTACCTCTTGAAGTCAGAACTCCTATACCCAATATGTTATAGATGTGGGACGTTGTGGGTTTGAGCACCCATACCTCGCACTTCTAATTTTCTTATGTGGGACTAGCGAAATGGAGGTTAAGACTGATATACGGTGTATCCCCACCGCAATGTGGGTCCTACTTCCTCAGTCACCTCCAAAACCTAGGATACATTTTATAATCCCCCATTATAACTTGTGCCCTAGGATCTCTTTTACAAAATGCAACGTATTTTGTTTAACTTCAATGTGCTTTGTTTTGACGTAAGAATTTATGGTTATAATATATAAGATTTTGAAGTAATTAAACAGCTTTCCCTAGTCACTGACACCAAACAAATCAGATGGACATGACACACCAACAGAAACCATCACGTTTCTAGACTCATCTGTGAAATGTACTGACGACTTAACTACAGAACTAAAGCACAACCATAGAACAGATGTTTCTGATAATAATATACTTATTGGAACTTGATACACAGGTGAATAGTTCCAACACAGTGGTGCTTTCGTACATTACAGATTTTCTTTGTTAGAGGGGCTTCAGTTATCTTCGAGATTCCTAACCAAAATAAGTTAAACAGTAACCCATGACTTACCAGATGGAGGATTTAGTTAGGTTCACCAGTAATATTTAACGTTCTTAAGAAGAAAGGTTTGTAGTGATGTACAATAATTACAACAACTTACGAGTGATAGCAAAGAAGAATATACAATAATACATTAACTACAATATATGTGATACGTACAGTGCCGACGAGGTCTATCGGATAATGCCAGAACACGTTATGTTAGTGTAATGGTAATAATTTAAAGACTTGCTCCCGAGAAACGTCCCGGGATGAAGTTACAAAACTATCGAATCACGCACATTAAAAGATTAACGAAATGTGCTCTTTGCTGTAACCGTACCAACAAACTCTCTTGAAATTCTGTCTGTGCGATGATCAGGGCGCAATCTGCAGTTTTATTTCAGTTAAATGAAACAAAATTACACAACTCATACCTTTTAGTTCTAATATATCACTGGCAGTCTTCCAGAGCTCGCTCTTCTCATATGTATTTTCCAATAGCCAATAGAAAACTGGACAGCGCGTTTAAATGCCAGAGTATTAAATCGTCGGGAGTCTTTTGCACACGTTACGCTACTGTGTACCTCACACTCTGACGTAAGCCTGACGTAAAAATAATACATCTTTCACTTCCAGTTGTGCAATTCACTCGTTGATTTATGCTTTAAGAGAACACTGATATGTCATTGAACCAATGATAATTAATATTGAAACATTTATACGATAAGTATTGGTACAAGATGAAGTTTACAGCAAAATCACAATACAGTATCTAAATTGTGCAGATAGCCCTCGTGTAGCTTTGCGCGAAATTAAAACAAAACAAACCACTGTCTAACTATTCATTAAAGTAAACACAGCGAAGACACAATGATATTTTCAAAATGAACAAAAAGTTCAACCCCAGATTTACATGAACACAGAGCTTCTCCAGACTGCTACATCTGTAAAATGTTTACACATGATTCTAAACTTACCTGGATAAAACATGTAAATAACATAAAAACTAAAATTTGGCGAATATTAAACTATGTTAGGAGTCTAACTGGTAAAAATTGTGGAACAACACCTGAAAACATCATTAAAATATACAAAACATACATTAGACCTGTAATACACTATGCAGCTCCTGAATGGATCAATATAAGTGTAAAACAAATTCAAACCAAACTCCAAACATTACAGAACACATCAATTACAACAGCATACAGAGTACCCAAAGCATTTCTTCAAAGTTCATGCACAAATACAGAAACAATACCAGATACTCTTCTACATAGTACAATAAAAATTGGCGAAAAAATGAGTTGTTATGCGAACTAGACAGATATTGCATATATGATGAAGAGAGACCTAAACACCTCTCCCCGATAAACTTGTACATTAGAAGAGAGACCTAAACACCTCTCCCCGATAAACTTGTACATTAGAAGAGAGACCTAAACACCTCTTCCTGTTAAACTTGTACATTAGAAGAGAGACCTAAACACCTCTCCCCGTTAAATTTGTACATTAGAAGAGAGACCTAAACACCTCTCCCCGTTAAATTTGTACATTAGAAGAGAGACCTAAACACCTCTCCCCGTTAAATTTGTACATTAGAAGAGAGACCTAAACACCTCTCCCTGTTAAACTTGTACATCAGATCATTAAGATAAAAATCAAGTTAAAAATAATATTTAACATACATACATTATATATATATAATAATAATAATAAAACAAAAAACTAGTGTTAAAATAAAACAGGCACCTAGTTTTAAACTTATTTAAAAAAAATGAAAGAACAATATACATGGACATTGCCATGAAAAGGGCCCGAGGTAGAGTTATCACTCTGGCTCTCTGTATTTACTTGAAATATATTAATAAGTCCACTCAAACAATGTAAAGGAAGAGGACTAGTGTACCTGACCCTCCTGGGTGTACAAAGTTTTAAACCCAAATATCTAGAGGGAGAGCGAACTACTTATTTTATCAAATTTATTGACACGAAAGCTGCATAATATTCGTGTGGTGTTGCTTTATTATGGTGTTCACCGTTATTCCAAGTAATTGATGTATCAGTGGTTAGCGTGTCTGTACTGTGAATCAGTGGGTCCATGGTTTATGTCCCGTTATGTAAAAACGTTCGCCATAATTTAGGAACGTGATACACTATAAGTGTAGAAAGAAGATATTCTATAAGTTTTAAGTCTAATATTATTCATAAAACCCACACTATACTGTACATGTTTCAGAAGTTTTAGGCCTAATATTATTGATAAAAATCCTAATAGACTACAGACATCATGTATTTTAGAGCCAAGTCGATCTTTAAGGAACAAGTTAAGATTATTAAATAACTATTATTATTAAATTATCTGTATTATGAATTCTAATTTGATTATTCGGATAATGTTTGTTAAGAGAGCCCTAATGATGCTACAAGTTAAGGGAAGTACAGTCTCGATTCGACCAACTCTTTGCTCTTTCGTACTTTAAGTGTGTAGGAAAATATTTTTTGACCAGTTATGTTGAGACAGTTTGTAGTATCACTGAGTGGACGTTAATGGAACAGTTGGCTGAAAAGAAATATTTTCTAAACATTTTTCAGTCAAAACTTTTGCTGCTATTTGTATATCGATCGTGTAGAATATTCTTTAAGATTATTTTATTTTTGGTTATATTTTCTCTGTGATTATTCAACAAATTTTAAAGGTTTCGCAGAGTTTCTCAGTATATTTATTGCTTAATAAATTTATTATTATTATTATTATTATTATATATACATTTATTTATAAAATGTGACAAAGCAATCAAAATATCTTTCCACAAAAACAAAACAAAACACACGCACAAATCTATTTATTTACAAGACAATTCACCACGTCCGCCACCAACCAGGAACTATTTGGTTGATGTAAGCCAATCATGTGGGAGCAAACGCATGCATTATAATCTTGTACACGTCACTACATAGCTTAAAAAAAAACAAAAAGTATTTGAAGAAGTCTTACAGTTTCGACCTGGACCAAATATCCGACCTGAATTATATCTTTTGAACAGTCATCAGGTCCTCGTGATAACAAGAAACACAGTTGAAGTAAAAATGCTTTTTCACAATGGCTGGTGTTGGTATTAAGACTTTAATTAAAATAAAGTAATATCCATACCAGTCGTCTTGAGTATACTTACATTGGTTCCTCGTTTAGCCACATAAATACGTCTATTTTCTACGATCTTTGATCAAGGTAGACAGACTTCCTGCAGGAAAACAACCCACCCAGTACACGTCATCCATGATTTCACCCCTCACCAGCGGCTTCTCACCAGCGTAGCCAATTTTATGTGTTTATAATGTGTATTAACCTCGTCTTTTTTTCTTCCTTCCACCGTGAGCGGTGAGAGTAATTTTATTCAGCGCACTGATAATGAAAGTGGGTTTTCACGGAGACTCCCGTTTTCTTTTCTCAACAGCAAAATTTTTACTTTGAAGTCTCGGATCCTGTGCTCCAGCCTATGAAAAGGTGTCATAACGAGTTAAATACAATGAGAAATTCAAGTTTAATATCTTTCAATTCTATTTATATTAATACGTAAGGTGTTAATTTTAAAAAGTAAATGACAATTACACCTTCCGTTACTAATTTCATTCATACTTCAGTAAGACCAAACTTTAGTTTCACGAACGGGGCTGTAGTTTCTGATTGTCTTTCAAGCCCTTTTGGGACTTATTAAATATTAACCCAAAGTACCTTATAAGATAGTTAATTTGGTTCTAGCGTAATTGAAAATTAGGAATAACCTCCTAGACCAAACATATTTTACAATTATAATAAAGGTTTACTTCAGATGTAGACAATTACGTAAATTCAATAGCCCTTAAACACAAACAACGACGTTTTTGGAATAATATGACGGTGTAACTCAGACTGCCATTTCTCATCTGACAAGAAAAGGGTTAGTTTTTATTCATCCTCAGAAAGTTGCCGAAAAGTATAATTATTCTATAGATTTCAAGAAATTATGACAACAATTGTCTGAGTATCAAATAGGTGCCCAACTTCAAACAGATCAGTATTTCAGCATATTAGTCCTAGCAAAATGAACATATTTAAACGAAAAAGAAATTCAGGTTCGAATACTGGGTATGTGACTTCAAATAAATTATTTATATCAACAGGATAAGTTAGAGAAATTATAAAAGACCTCACGTCAACCAAAAGAGTCGAACTTATTAGGCCTACGTCTGTACGAAGGCATATTTTGCGAGCACAATAAATTGGCTAACAATATTTTAAAACAACGATAATGGCTTCATCTTGAAAGCGTAGTACATATATTTTGATAGCAAATATGCCTTATTCAGGAACAACGAACAATTTTGATCTTTTATATACAAGATAAACATATTAATACAAAAACAAAATATGCAAGCGATATATAGAAATGTTATCACGTGGCACCAGCGAAACTTAACAACAGATTTATTACTGTAAATAAAAGTAAGGGTTGGTCAAGTACAACCAGGAATCTAATAAAATTTAACCGTGACTTTAACTAATAATGTAATAAGATGTACCACAAAATCATGACTAAGATCAGGCTGTCATACCAACATTTTAATTTCAATCTAATAAAATTTAACCGTGACTTTAACAAATAATGTAATAAGATGTAACAATAAATCATGAGTAAAATCAGGCTGTCATACCCACATTTTAATTTCAATCTAATAAAATTTAACCGTGACTTTAACTAATAATGTAATAAGATGTACCACAAAATCATGACTAAGATCAGGCTGTCATACCCACGTTTTAATTTGAATCTAATAAAATTTAACCGTGACTTTAACTAATAATGTAATAAGATGTACCACAAAATCATGAGTAAGATCAGGCTGTCATAACCACATTTTAATTTGAATCTAATAAAATTTAACCTTGACTTTAACTAATAATGTAATAAAATGTACCACAAAATCATGAGTAAGATCAGGCTGTCATACCCACGCTTTAATTTGAATCTAATAAAATTTAACTGTGGCTTTAACTAATAATGTAATAAAATGTACCACAAAATCATGAGTAAGATCAGGCTGTCATATCCACGCTTTAATTTGAATCTAATAAAAATTAACTGTGAATTTAACTGATAATGTAATAAGATGTAACAATAAATCATGACTAAGATCAGGCTGTCATACCCTCATTTTAATTTGAATCTAATAAAATTTAACTGTGACTTTAACTAATAATGTAATAAGATGTACCACAAAATCATGACTAAGATCAGGCTGTCATACCCTCATTTTAATTTGAATCTAATAAAATTTAACAGTGACCAAATTCATTGCGTACTGTATTTATTACGTTGTTGGCCAAAGTTGCACTACGTTAGTTGTGGATATATTTGTTTATTGTCCACTGGTGGGACTTCAGTAAATTTACGGAATTAGAACGCGAAATACGAACAAAGGAAAATATTTGAAAATTTATGTTTATAGTTTTTTAAAGTTCATAAAATATAAATTAATGAATTATTCTACTCATTAGTAAGATAACTGATCTCATATATGCCTGAAAAATGCACTTGGCTCTGAATGATTTGTAAATGCACATATCAAATTAACGGACTTTTTGCAGACTACTCTTTGTTGGTTTAATTTTGCGAAACTGTATTTACTATAACTGCACGTATGGAAATGAAACACAATAAAAGTAAAAATGAGAAAATATTTTAAACAATAGATAAATTACTTGTTATTTGTATTATAAAAATAAGTTAAGCGATTGTTATTTAATTATAATGACGTCACTACGAAACTTGAACAGATCATGATAAAGTTAATTATAAAAGAAAATATAACAATTACTGATTAAAACACAATAACTATCAAATTATCATAAAATATTTAAAATTAATTAAAATGGCGTCAAGAGACACACAAGTTAAGGAACCAGTAATTTCTGAAGATTTTGATTTTCTCTGTTTGTTACCAGAGACATTTAACGTAAATTAGATTAGTGCTTGGTTGGCCCCCGAGTGTTCATGCACGTCCCATATGGCCGACAGTGTGTTAAAATCGGACCTAAAAACCCATACATATTACACTGAATTAGGACGCGTATAATAACATTACAATAGGTAAGTACGCATCGATTTTAAACACAAAGATGGATTTTACTGATAGTAGAGCATAGTGAATGTTTCAACAGTTGGTATGTAGTACGTTCCAACATCAATAAAAGTAACTCTATATCGTTGTTTGTCTGCTTATTATTATATTAACGGTTGTAACGAAACAAATCTAAATGAATAAACCCAGTTGGTATCCTCCATTTCATTTAAGGTTTCATTATCGTTTTTAATAGTTTATACTGTACATGACATTAATACCGTCATGGTTCATAATGAATACACATTTACATGGTTCGAACCTGAAAAAGTTATCCTTTTTATTACTGTTCACAATAAGGTTTACTATCATAATGTTTTTATATCTGGATTCAAACCATAAGTTCACTTGTGAGCTTCAAAATATTAATAATTCACGTGTGTTTTTGTTATTGATACATCTTACACAACTTGTTAACTTTATCTCGATCACGTACAAACGAAATCTTACAACCAGCTTATTAAACTGAATTTTCAACGAACCTTAATTTACACTCAAAAGTTTATCGTATATGGGATATTCTAAAATAACACAGCTATCCACGACATCTACTACAAAACTCAGTAATTCCTTTCTAACTGACAAACTAACCTACCCAAACTAACTGTATTCAAACTTATTATATTCTATTATCTTCCGTACAAAATGATCAAATACTTAAACCCATAATTCATTAAATTATTATAAATAATTATTAAAAACTCTTCAAGTTTGTCTTTCCTCCTGACTTGTATATATTTACACATGTGATAATATCAGGCCTGGTTGAACCAAACGCCAACATAAGAAACTTTCTGTGATGACAAACAATTCTGTGTTTCCTCTATACTAATGAAACGGGACACGAACCCTAGTGTTTTAGATAACTAACAATGATGTAATTATTTTATTTCGTTCTTTACTGTGAAATGGCATACAGAGAATTCCTAAACGTTATCTGTGTTATAAATCATGTTCATGTATCGTTTATCCAAGCTATTGTTGAACTCTTATCTTCGAGCACGTATAACCCAAGCGCTTTCGAAAGGTGGGCCTTTCTGCTTTCGGAACAATCAATACACATAAGTGCTAGTCCTGACACCACAATATACAAACAATTTGCTGCATAAATACCGAGCGTGTTTAAAAAACTGTACGTTAAAACTCAAAACGTCAACCTCATATTTAAATGTATCTAAAGTTATCTATGGTCGTTACGAATAGTTCAGAAGAAGAAAGATATTTATGGGGCAACCTGTACGTTACACGAATTAACACTACAAACTGAATAATTCGAAAACGTCTCAAATGAAACATTATCAAAATAATTTAACACACACATATATATATATATATATATATAAGTATAAAACGAATGCTGTTAGAGGGCGTTCCAAAAAAAACAATAACAAAACGTAGCCAAGATTAATGAGGTGAGAAGGTAGAAACGGCTCGTTTGGGTTGAGAAAATTTTTTTAAGTAGAGGAGCGATCAACATTTCGATATTCTTCGGTCAACGTCAGGTTCACAATTTTTTTTTTTTTTTTTTTTTTAATTTCGCACAAAGCTACTCAAGGGCTATCTGCGCTAGCCGTCCCTAATTTAGCAGTGTAAGACTAAAGGGAAGGCAGCTAGTCATCACCACCCACCGCCAACTCTTGGGCTACTCTTTTACCAACGAATAGTGGGATTGACCGTCACATTATAATGCCCCCACGGCTGAAAGGGCGAGCATGTCTGGCGCAACGGGTATGCGAACCCGCGACCCTCAGATGACGAGTCGCACGCCTTAACACGCTTGGCCATGCCGGGCCCACAAGGAAAGAAAGAGGTAACTGACCGGAAGCTCACTACATGTTTGAAAGGGGTTGTGTAACTGAGTGACGGAATGTAGAGGGCGGTGTTAGATGTTTGAATATATAATTTTATATTATTTTTAATATAGGTATAAAGGTGTTCCTTTGTATTGGTTTATTTTGGGTTTAAGTTGTTGTATAAGTAAGGCTTCTTTAATTTTGTTTGTTTCTTTATTTAGTATTTGAGTGTTTTCTATGGTTATGTTGTGTTTATTTGATTTGCAGTGTTCGAAAAGGTGACTTTTTATGTTCTTTGAATCTGGTTTTCATCTTTCTACTTGTTTCTCCAATATAGAAGTCGTGGCAGTTATCACATTGTATTTTATTAATAATGTTGGTGTGGTGTTTGTCAGTGTAGTTTTTACATTGTATAGACCTCAGTTTTGTGCCTGGTTTTTGAATAAATTTGGTATTAACTGGAATTTCATATTTTGTTACTAGTTTTTGCTAAATGTTGGTTATTTGTCTGCTGATGTCGGGAATATATGGTATGCAGCAGTATATGGTTTCGTGATTTTTTGATTCGTGAGATATGTTTACTTTTGTTGGTTGATTTTGCTTTCTGTCTAGGTGTGTGTGTTTTATGTTTTCTACGGTTTGCGGAGGAAACTTATTGATGTTGATGAAGTATTGTTTTATTTTGTCTAATTCATCGTTAATTTTATCTGGTGAGCATAGTTTTATGGATGTGTTTATTTGGTTTCTTAGTATATTGAGTTTTTCTTTTGTTTCATGTGTTGAGTCCCAAAGAATGTATAGTCCACTATGGGTGTTTTTTCGGTGGATTTATGTTTTAAATTGTGTATCGGTTCTTGTAATATTGAGGTTAAGAAATGATATTTGATTTCTTTCTTCCTGTTCACATGTGAAGTTAATGTTGAAATGTACAAAGTTAATGTGATTGAAAAATTGTGTGTTCTGTTGATGTAAATTTACCACTTAAAAGGCTTAGTAAAACAAGTCTGGGCTACAGACTGGGCCCGTAACTACTGTAGGTTATAATAATGGTAGTATGTCTTCTAAAAGTATTATACAGGGTGGCCCGTAAATCCCTACCCATCCATATATCTTATGTATCCAGTGTATCTGTGTGCTGTTCCTCATTCTCGCTACAATGTAGCGGCTACATAATATTATATGACGCCATGTTTTGTGAGACATTTTCCTCAACATAGCAGGGGTTATTGTTCGAAATGCCTTGGTAACAGCTGCCTTCAACTCATCATTAGTATTATAACGTATGGATGGGTAGGGACTTACGGGCCACCCTGTATAATCATTACATCGCGAAAAGGAATGCAGAGTATACGTTTTCACGTCGATGGTGATACCACATTTATCATTCTCTCTGTAGCGTCACGTTATTGGCCGTTTTACCAGAAAAAACTTCCGGGTTACACGACTTTAACGACAGCTTTATGACACTCAGGTGACTTACAATAAAATGGTATAAGACAAAGCCAGGTTATTATTATGTTATACAGTATTATTTGTAAATCTTAGTTCAGTGTTTGAAGTATTTAAAAATAGTTTTATACGACACACATTTCATATATTTATTTCAAAAGCAAATTCATATTTTGATGGAAATAACTCCATTTTGAGAAACGTACGTTGAATGCATAGTAATATGAAAAATAATCTTTCACGAAAGTTTTGATAAATAACAAGGATGTACATGTATTTTTGTTCATTTAAATGATGAAATGGTAAGGTTAGGGTAGGTATTTGGAAAACACAAAAACTTCATAATTTAACCTAAAATTAATCATGAAATACCTTCACAAGTATCTGTATCACAGATAACAATTTTATCTTATTCAGAATATTTTAAGGTGACCTAAAGAAGCCACAGTTAACTCATCCATTCAGTTACTTTAAATGAAAATTCTTATATTTAAAGCCTTCCTGTTAGATGTCTTCTCTTCAAAAGTGAACTAATGTGTATTTGAATTTAATTGCTTTTGGCTATACTAAACAACATACATTGGTCATTTTGTTATTTTACAGACGTTTCTTTAAGACACTATTGTTGGTGATAGTTAACAAGTTGTACATATTATTGTTGACATATAAATACGTTTTATTGTTGGTAATAGTTAACACGTTGTACAGATTATTGTGGACATGAAAACATTTCATTGTTGGTGATAGTTAACAAGTTGTACAGATTATTGTTGACATGAAAACATTTCATTGTTGGTGATAGTTAACAAGTTGTACAGATTATTGTTGACATGAAAACATTTCATTGTTGGTGATAGTTAACAAGTTGTACAGATTATTGTTGACATGTAAAAACGTTTTATTGTTGGTGATAGTTAACAAGTTGTACAGATTATTGTTGACATGTAAAAACGTTTTATTGTTGGTGATAGTTAACAAGTTGTACAGATTATTGTGGACATGAAAACATTTCATTGTTGATGATAGTTAACAAGTTGTACAGATTATTGTTGACATGTAAAAACGTTTCATTGTTGGTGATAGTTAACAAGTTGTACAGATTATTGTTGACATGTAAAAACGTTTCATTGTTGGTGATAGTTAACAAGTTGTACAGATTATTGTTGACATGTAAAAACGTTTCATTGTTGGTGATAGTTAACAAGTTGTACAGATTATTGTTGACATGTAAAAACGTTTCATTGTTGGTGATAGTTAACAAGTTGTACAGATTATTGTTGACATGTAAAACGTTTCATTGTTGGTGATAGTTAACAAGTTGTACAGATTATTGTTGACATGTAAAAACGTTTTATTGTTGGTGATAGTTAACAAGTTGTACAGATTATTGTTGACATGAAAACTTACTCTAGTGTGTTTCAAACCATTAGTAATGTTTACCCGTGATTCAGACTTACTCTAGTGTTTCAAACCATTAGTAATGTTTACCCGTGATTCAGACTTACTCTAGTGTTTCAAACCATTAGTAATGTTTACCCGTGATTCAGACTTACTCTAGTGTGTTTCAAACAAGTATGAGAGTATTATTGTTGAAAGCTACTGGTTCTTATCATAACCAGGCTACCAAACTAACACAAGTATGAGAGTATTATTGTTGAAAGTTACTAGTTCTTATCATAACCAGGCTACCAAACTAACACAAGTATGAGAGTATTATTGTTGAAAGCTACTAGCTCTTATCATAACCAGGCTACCAAACTAACACAAGTGTTAGAGTATTATTGTTGAAAGCTACTAGTTCTTATCATAACCAGGCTACCAAACTAACACAAGTGTTAGAGTATTACTGTTGAAAGCTACTAGTTCTTATCATAACCAGGCTACCAAACTAACACAAGTATGAGAGTATTATTGTTGAAAGCTACTAGTTCTTATCATAACCAGGCTACCAAACTAACACAAGTATGAGAGTATTATTGTTGAAAGCTACTAGTTCTTATCATAACCAGGCTACCAAACTAACACAAGTATGAGAGTATTATTGTTGAAAGCTACTAGTTCTTATCATAACCAGGCTACCAAACTAACACAAGTATGAGAGTATTATTGTTGAAAGCTACTAGTTCTTATCATAACCAGGCTACCAAACTAACACAAGTATGAGAGTATTATTGTTGAAAGCTACTAGTTCTTATCATAACCAGGCTACCAAACTAACACAAGTATGAGAGTATTATTGTTGAAAGCTACTAGTTCTTATCATAACCAGGCTACCAAACTAACACAAGTATGAGAGTATTATTGTTGAAAGCTACTAGTTCTTATCATAACCAGGCTACCAAACTAACACAAGTATGAGAGTATTATTGTTGAAAGCTACTAGTTCTTATCATAACCAGGCTACCAAACTAACACAAGTATGAGAGTATTATTGTTGAAAGCTACTAGTTCTTATCATAACCAGGCTACCAAACTAACACAAGTATGAGAGTATTATTGTTGAAAGCTACTATTTCTTATCATTACCAGGCTACCAAACTAGCACAAGTATGAGGGTATTATTGTTGAAAGCTACTAGTTCTTATCATAACCAGGCTACCAAACTAACACAAGTATGAGAGTATTATTGTTGAAAGCTACTAGTTCTTATCATAACCAGGCTACCAAACTAACACAAGTATGAGAGTATTATTGTTGAAAGCTACTAGTTCTTATCATAACCAGGCTACCAAACTAACACAAGTATGAGAGTATTATTGTTGAAAGCTACTAGTTCTTATCATAACCAGGCTACCAAACTAACACAAGTATGAGAGTATTATTGTTGAAAGCTACTAGTTCTTATCATAACCAGGCTACCAAACTAACACAAGTATGAGAGTATTATTGTTGAAAGCTACTATTTCTTATCATTACCAGGCTAGAAACTGAACTTTCTTGCAGAAACAAATATGTTTTTGACAATTATTCACTTATCTCCAAATAATACGAAATTGCCTTATTTAGTGAAAAACATTCTGGTATTATTCTCTGCTGGAACAGTACTTACATTCTCTCCAGCTAGGTTTCAATGTTACAAAATATCATACTTACTTTATAACTGCTGTAGGATTATTATAATGACTACCTGAGATACCCTGGATGGAAGTTATGAAATGTTTCCTTTATATATAATTTAAAAAAACAGCAAACACTAAATGTGAACCTACACATGCAAATTTATCTCCTCATGGACCTTATGAAAAAGTATTCACATGGACACACAACAGTAGTAATATTATATTTGTGTAGATGACGCCAGTGTATTATATTAAATCTGCATACTTATAATGGAGACAAGTTCTCCATAGGGTGAAATAAGGCAAAACGATAAAACTGTGACTCCTATTGAAACATACAAGCACACTGGATAAAACTTTCATGAAATTGGAGGTTGCACATCACATAGAAGTTTTCCCAACATCATGGAAGCAAGAGTTCCAGTGATCTGTACCAGGAGACAGTGTTGTGTAAGATGTACAACACTGAACACGTAAGAAGACATTTCCTACAGACTACACGATGTTAACCACCACAGTGTATCGTAATAACTTTTAAAATAAATTCTACATTACAAAGTATAAACCTGCTATGTTTGTATGCTTTCTTCATGGGAAAGTAGGCATGACAAGACTGAGGTTTTATGTTGTGTTCACCTGTTCAGTATTTATACATAAAATAGTGTTAGGTGTTATAATAAAGTAAGTTGAATCCTCTTATGATGGTTGTGATTGATTAGACCAAAAGGTAACTGGTATTGTTTTGAACCAGACTGTTTCTTTAATGTAATAACTTTTAATACGAATGTTTTGTTGCCTTGTAAAGGACATAGTATAGAACATGTATACATACTAAACACTGGAAACTTTCAAATTACAAATGGATATTACTGTAAGAATGTGGTATTATAAGTTGATTTTCTCCAAGACAAAATAATATGAAATAATACAATGAACCTGTATATATTTCACAAAAACACACACCAAGATATTACTTTTACTGGAAATAGATCTCTATATTAACTTGAACTCACTGAATGTAATAAAAATAGCACTGTGTGTGTTACTCATCTTTCCCACTGAAACACAAGGAAAACTAACTTTGATATATGACCTGCCCATGGTAAAGGTCACATACCATACAAAACATTGTAGAAACTTTTTCCAAAAGAACAAAACGTGATATCTTAGGTGAATGACATGGAACGTTATGCAGCTGGAGTGAGATAAACTTTCTTGACCAAGATTCTATGTGAAAACTATAAATATAAAAACTACATCAGAATACATGTAGCAAATACAAGGTATGCCTGTACACCTGCACAATGTTAAAATTTTGTAGTAGAATCATAGGGCAGCATAAGCCAGTACAGTATATTATAGACATACATTATGGTTGTAATGAAACATGTTTAACAGAGGTTTTCTGTTTAGACATTAGTTTTGATAAATAGTTTCAGTTTCCACTTTATAATGCTTTTTACAAGTTCATTGTGATGTATAGCATGTAGTGCTCTCTGGTGGCATGAAAATAGTTTGATTTAATGTACATTTTTGTGTGTAATTGTACAAATTTTATCATCACAGTCTTATAATTTTGACTAAAAGTACCCTCACGAACTTAATATTAGAAACATCTCAACACACTTGAGATCTGTGTTTTGATTAAATACAACTGTTTTCTGTGTGTTTTGGCTGGAAATATTATGCAACTTGATATGCTAGTGCCATCTTTCTTTAAAATTGTCAACTATATACCAATAAGAAACGTACTATGGTGGTAAACTAATGTGACTAAAAAAAAATTACATACGTTGTTGTTGGATCCACAATAAATAGCGAATGGTTCAGTGTCCACTGACCTCACCCACCTTGGGTCCTTCCTATGGAGTTAATGTACTAAAAATGCCAAACAACGACACCAAAGCAACTTACAAGATCCATACCAAAACATCCATTGAGAACATACAACTCTGATACCCAGTCAACCCTAGCCCAACAGAACAAGTCAACTGACCCTGAAGGAGGCCACCCACCTACAGGAATGCATGGTCAAAGTGATGTGTTGTACTTCCCCAGACACCCCTCAACTACCTGCATCCTGTCTTCTCTTCATGGGTCACCATATACTGCAAACATGTGTGTGGATGTTCAGAACCTCTGGAATCCACCTTGAGGGACAGTGTTAAGTGATGAACAGTTTGTATTCTGTTACTTTACATACACCAATGGACCATTAGGTTCTTCAATGTTGTCCTTCAGAACATACAAACAGTAAACCTAACTTATATATTCTGGTAAAACACAGATTCACTTCTTAAACTCTCTAAATGTGAGATTCTACTACTGCTAATAGCAGCTTATTCTATAATCCAAATTATACTTTTAAAAAATAAAACTGTCTTAACAGGAGCCTAGCCTATCTTTTACAAACTGTAAACTTATGACCCTTCAAAATAAATAACAAAATAATTAGAATAATTTATCTTATAATTTAACAAAATAATTTATCTTACTAATCACAAGATAATCTTAAAGACTTTAGTGAGGTCACATCTTACTATTATCATAATAAAATCAGAACCTAGTAATCCTACTGTGAACCAATAAATCAATATTATTTATTAGATAAGGACACCAAAACTGTACAAAGTATTCCAAGTGAAATCTAACAGATGGTTTGTATAGGAAGATAATCACTTAACTTCTTCTAATCTACAGTATAAATAAACCCTGACTTTAGTAACAACATAGAACTGTTGCAATAACTTGAGTGACTTATCCACTAATATAACAAGGTCCTTTTTGTTCAGCCATGGTTCCATGTCAATATTATCTATGTAAGTAAAAAACAAAGGTCCAACTTCTGGTCAGTTATATATCCTATTTCCAGTTCAGAAATTATTAATAATTAAGTTATTCACAATATTTGTCAACAGAAAATAAATGTTACGTTGCTACAAGTCATGGTTAAACAACGTTTACTGTTATTACAAGTACACTAAATGTTTAACAACAGTATTAACACTGTTTACTATTGTTGGTAATTAAACAGTTTTCTTACCATTAACAAAACAAACAGACCATGTTGTATGGCTACCAGTATTCAAGTCAACTTATTTAGATCCATTGTTGTCTCTTTTCAAGTCATTTTGCTATTCTGTAAAAGTCCAGACAAGAACATTACGGTTTGTGTACTGGAAGACACAATGATATTTAGTCATGGTTAAAGGTTTGTAAACACACACATCTAGTTACAAAGACAATTAAAATATTATGGTTAATTTAATACCAATCGATATATCAGAAAGTAACTGTTGTTAGATGGTGTACAAAATCTACCTGTATTGTATTACACTGTCAGCACACAAGTTTTATAATATATATTACAACTGTTTAGTTACACAACACTTGTTTTATAAACATGTAGTTTTGTTCTGTTAAACAACTGTTTATGTTCCATTGTAACAACAGTTCTAATTAGCTAGATAATCAACATACTGTCAGTACACAAGTATAATAATAAACATTATAATATATATTACATCTGTTTAGTTACACAACACTTGTTTTATAAACATGTAGTTTTGTTCTGTTAAACAACTGTTTATGTTCCATTGTAACAACAGTTCTAATTTGCTAGACAATCAACATACTGTCAGTACACAATTATAATAATAAACATTATAATATATATTACAACAACAGTTCTTTGTGAAATTCAACATTGAACAGTTTGTTTCTTGTGAAACTTGAGCTCTGCATTACTCATTACAGGTATTTAGCCCCGATTTCTGGCGTTGCAAGTCTTCAAACTTACCGTTCAGTCATGTCGGACATACTTTTCACTACTTATTACAGAATGTCTGTTTATATTTTTACTGATGTGTAATTGAAATTTAACAAAAGTAATAAAACTTAATGTTTTGTTTATATTTGGTTCAGATAACTTAAATATTTCTTGATTATCTAATGAAAGAAATGTTATATAAAAATCAAGACATATCTCTAAATATTTAATTTTTTACTCAATTTAACTTTCGACAGAAACAGACAAATATAATAAATACAAAGTAAACAAAGTTGGTAATGAATAGAATATGGAAGGAGCTAGATTTATAGACTAAACTTAATGTTACAATATATTTTTTTTACAATATTTCGCAGTACACGTTACATCAGATATTAATTGGTTTGGTTTGAATTTTACACAAAGCCACACGAGGGCTATATGCACTGATATACACTGCTGGCCAGAATCTTAAGGCCAATAAACAAAGAAAAATATCCATTTTGAGTTGTTAGGCTCAACCATTTATTTGAGTAGAGCTTCGAAAGATGAAAATAAGAAAAGGGAAAATAAAAATTAAAAACGTTTTTAGTATTTAATAGGGAAAATGTGAACACTAAATAACAATGTAAAATGCATATTTTTTCTTTACGTTCACTGGCCTTAAGATTTTGGCCAGCAGTGTATGTACAATGGGGGTAGGACCTCTCAGAGATGATAAAGAAGGCTTGTATCTGATGGTGACGAGTTACAGGGTTATTAAATTCAGTTTTACTAATGAAGACTGAACAGTTGGTTGACAGAATCAAAGTGATCACATAAATTATGAGACTGTTAATAAAACTATGGATGTCTAAAGAATGATAAGTCATAAAACATTTATGATCCCTATTAAGTGTATATGAATTTATGCTAAGAAAATGTGGCACTCCAACTGGTTTAATATCTTAGCACAATGATGAACAGAACCACCAAATTATTTATTCATAAGCCGCAATCTGAGATAAACAGTGTAAGTGGAAGTATTATGTTAGGCCCCATTGAAACAATGTCTCAGATAACAACCAGAGCTCTCACAAAAAGCTTACCCAAATAAGGTCAGAGTCCCCACATAAACCTTGTGCCAAATAGAGCCAGAGCTCAAACATAAACCTTGTGCCAAATAGAGCCAGAGCTCAAACATAAACCTTGTGCCAAATAGGGCCAGAGCTCAAACATAAACCTTGTGCCAAATAGGGCCAGAGCTCAAACATAAACCTTGTGCCAAATAGGGCCAGAGCTCAAACATAAACCTTGTGCCAAATAGGGCCAGAGCTCAAACATAAACCTTGTGCCAAATAGGGCCAGAGCTCAAACATAAACCTTGTGCCAAATAGGGCCAGAGCTCAAACATAAACCTTGTGCCAAATAGGGCCAGAGCTCAAACATAAACCTTGTGCCAAATAGGGCCAGAGCTCAAACATAAATCTTATGCCAAGTAAGGCCAGAGCTCAAACACAGACCTTATGCTAAATAAGGCCAGAGCTCAAGCAGAAACCTTATGCTAAATAAGGCCAGAGCTCAAGCAGAAACCTTATGCCAAATAAGGCCAGAGCTCAAGCAGAAACCTTATGCCAAATAAGGCCAGAGCTCAAACACAGACCTTATGCCAAATAAGGCCAGAGCTCAAACACAGACCTTATGCCAAATAAGGCCAGAGCTCAAACACAGACCTTATGCTAAATAAGGCCAGAGCTCAAACATAAACCTTGTGCCAAATAAGGCCAGAGCTCAAACATAAACCTTGTGCCAAATAAGGCCAGAGCTCAAACATAAACCTTGTGCCAAATAAGGCCAGAGCTCAAACATAAACCTTGTGCCAAATAAGGCCAGAGCTCAAACATAAACCTTGTGCCAAATAGACCCAGAGCTCAAACATAAACCTTGTGCCAAATAGAGCCAGAGCTCAAACATAAACCTTGTGCCAAATAGAGCCAGAGCTCAAACATAAACCTTGTGCCAAATAGAGCCAGAGCTCAAACATAAACCTTGTGCCAAATAGAGCCAGAGCTCAAACATAAACCTTGTGCCAAATAGACCCAGAGCTCAAACATAAACCTTGTGCCAAATAAACCCAGAGCTCAAACATAAACCTTGTGCCAAATAGACCCAGAGCTCAAACATAAACCTTGTGCCAAATAGGGCCAGAGCTCAAACATAAACCTTGTGCCAAATAGGGCCAGAGCTCAAACATAAACCTTGTGCCAAATAGGGCCAGAGCTCAAACATAAATCTTATGCCAAGTAAGGCCAGAGCTCAAACACAGACCTTATGCTAAATAAGGCCAGAGCTCAAACATAAACCTTATGCCAAATAAGGCCAGAGCTCAAACATAAACCTTATGCCAAATAAGGCCAGAGCTCAAACACAGACCTTATGCCAAATAAGGCCAGAGCTCAAACACAGACCTTATGCCAAATAAGGCCAGAGCTCAAGCAGAAACCTTATGCCAAATAAGGCCAGAGCTCAAGCAGAAACCTTATGCCAAATAAGGCCAGAGCTCAAGCAGAAACCTTATGCCAAATAAGGCCAGAGCTCAAGCAGAAACCTTATGCCAAATAAGGCCAGAGCTCAAACACAGACCTTATGCCAAATAAGGCCAGAGCTCAAACACAGACCTTATGCCAAATAAGGCCAGAGCTCAAACACAGACCTTATGCTAAATAAGGCCAGAGCTCAAACATAAACCTTATGCCAAATAAGGCCAGAGCTCAAACATAAACCTTATGCCAAATAAGGCCAGAGCTCAAACATAAACCTTATGCCAAATGAGGCCAGAGCTCAAACATAAACCTTATGCCAAGTAAGGCCAGAGCTCAAACATAAACCTTATGCCAAGTAAGGCCAGAGCTCAAACATAAACCTTATGCCAAGTAAGGCCAGAGCTCAAACATAAACCTTATGCCAAGTAAGGCCAGAGCTCAAACATAAACCTTATGCCAAGTAAGGCCAGAGCTCAAACATAAACCTTATGCCAAATAAGGCCAGAGCTCAAACATAAACCTTATGCCAAATAAGGCCAGAGCTCAAACATAAACCTTATGCCAAATAAGGCCAGAGCTCAAGCATAAACCTTATGCCAAATAAGGCCAGAGCTCAAGCATAAACCTTATGCCAAATAAGGCCAGAGCTCAAGCATAAACTTTATGCCAAATAAGGCCAGAGCTCAAACATATGCCAAGTAAGGCCAAAGCTCAAACATAAAGCTTATGCCAAATAAGGCCAAAGCTCAAACATATGCCAAGTAAGGCCAAAGCTCAAACATAAACCTTATGCCAAATAAGGCCAAAGCTCAAACATAAACCTTATGCCAAATATGGCCAAAGCTCAAACATAAACCTTATGCCAAATAAGGCCAGAGCTCAAACATAAAGCTTATGCCAAATAAGGCCAGAGCTCAAACATAAAGCTTATGCCAAATAAGGCCAGAGCTCAAACATAAAGCTTATGCCAAATAAGGCCAGAGCTCAAACATAAAGCTTATGCCAAATAAGGCCAGAGCTCAAACATAAACCTAATGCCATATACTAACTAAATACGATATTTTTATTTAAGAATTTTAATTCAAAAATACCGATATTCAGTGTAATGGTCATTTCGAAATGTTCAGTTTATAATGATTATGGTCAAAAATAATAATATTGCTACAACTATAGATATGCTTAATAAACTGTGATGCAGTAAAACAAATTCTATCATAAAAACACTCAGTTTGACATAACTTGTACAAATCATATTAAATGAAAAACATTTTTGCCAGCTGTATTCTCGATGCAAGGATCTGTTGTTTTCAAAACACTGAAGTCGTTAATAAAAATCTATGAACAGGTTAAAATTACATTACTTTCCACTGTAGCCACAAACATATCTAAAACTTTTATTGTGTTTCATTAAATGTTTAATCTATATAACACCTCTTCCTGTTTCAAATCTCTGTTGTATTTATAAGAAATTAAAATAATGCATACTTATGTGGACAAAAATTTCTTTGTGATGATAAAAATAACATTGTAGAAATACATATTGTAAATAGCCAAGCTTTTACTGGTTGGACCACTAAAGTGAACTCTAACAGCTGATTGTGACCTAAGAAGACAACATGACGTTAATGGCTTATTCGGATTGTGGTCCAGAACAATGACAAATAATTTTACAGGTTGGTCCAACTACCTGGACATTTAGAAGATGGATCTCTACCTAAGGTGATGACTTAAGTTTACTGGCTGGTCCAGAGAAATGGAAATTCTGAAAGTGGATAATGACCCAAGACAATGACTTAATTTTACCGTCAAAAATACAACACATATGATAATCACTCTTAATGTCTTGTGGCTGTATTTATAGGTATATATACACTTTCTACATGGTTACTTAACATTACCCCAACTTATTAAAACTTGGTTAAATTTCAGTTTACATACACCATTAGGTACATTATATTACTAAGTTATATGAATGTTACTTTCAGGGTTCAGCTATCATTCTGACGAAGAGATAACAAACACAAGTGTGGTTTGTATTTTTAAGAGACAGCTTGATTTGGTTGTGAGTAAATCTGCATAATAAATAGCATGAAACCTTGGTAAAATTTTAAGGGGAACTAAGTTACTAAAAACAAATAGCTAAATAACCATTAAGAGCTTCAGCCACTCTTAATGAACCACAGAATATAACTTCAAAATGAGGCCGATGTTCTCAAGTTACCTTCGGATCATTCGAATAAATAACAGTTAGCAAACATTTTTCATCAAAAGTTGTCCACTTCTTCAAAGTGTTTTTTTTTAACATAATAAAAAAAAAATTTTTGTTTTAACACATTCGTATGCTACAACTTAATTTAACATAAAATCAAAACTTTAGGGCCAAAATATCCTGTTCTTACCATCCACCATTTTGTCAATCAAATGTCCCATGTCAGCTTTAAAATCACTAACTGACAAATAAGTTAAAAAACTTATGTTATTTTTCTCTCCCAGAAATACTTTGCTTACGATAATATATATATAATAATTATGTAAATTTAACACCACAGGTTTTTTTTACATTACAAGTATATAGTGCGTGTAAGTTTTTATTTATGTAAATAATATTATTTTAGAAAAAAAAGATAAACATATCTTGAATAATAAATATTAATACGGTTATAAACACGAAACATTTTATTTGCAAGAATATATATGCAAAAACGGCTCGTTTGGGTTGAGAAAATATTTTACATAGAAGAGCGAACAACGTTTCGACCTTCTTCGTTGTTCGCTCTTTTATGTAAAATATTTTCTCAACCCAAACGAGCCGTTTTTGCATATATATTTCTCTACATGTGGGTTTTCTCGACATCACTGATTTTATTTGCAAGGTTCAAAATTTCGTAATATGTTTATATCTTTTCGTGAATATACTAAGTAATGTGGTGATTGATGCTAGTATAGTTGTAGGTATATATTTTTGTAACACTATTTTATGGCAAATATTCTTTGAAGTTAAGAACAACAAGAACATAGTCTCGCCATCTATTATCATAATTTAAAATTACAAGAAACATGACACGAAATACTTACATATCATGATAATAGATTGCAGAACATGCTATACATATAAAAACGGCTGGTATGGGTAGAGAAAACTCTTCGCCGTTTTTACATATATATTTTTCTTTACAAGTCGATTTTCTTGTAATCACGTTTCATTAAAATAATGTTTTTGGAAAAGAGATTGCAATAGTGCTTCCAATTTTATAAATAGTTTTTTTGTGCAATAGATGGCACTAAAAACAAACATTTTTCTTGTATTTGTTAGAAAGTTAAATAATGGGCACTACGCCAATTCTTTGCAACGACTATTTTTGCATTCACTTAAAATAGTTTAAATTAATACTAATATTCACGCCCAATTTTACTTCTATCGAGTTACGTTGCCCGATGAAGGGTCCTGGAAGAGGGCCAAAATATCGAAACAGAAGTATTTTATCGTAGAGAAAATAATTTTAACAATCATGTTATTCAAAACTAATTCTAGCTTGTAATTATTTTATCATATATCAATAAAATTAATAAGTAATTATTTTATTAAGCTGATAATGAAACTACTTTTAGTCATAATTAGTTTTAAGTTGGAACAATTTACTCATTTAGTTTGCAACACAATACACTACAGTTGGATTCAAAGTTTGAACTGTATTACATTTAAAGGACTGTGTAAAGTTTATTGTGGTCATAATAATCCCGATGGTAATTTGTATTTTCTTTTACACGGTTTTTAATGTTCTGACACTTGTATTAAAAACTTATTTCTTTGTGAAATTCAACGTCGAACAGCTTATTTGTTTGTTGTGAAACTTGAGCCATGCATTACACATTGCAGGTATTTAGACCCGATTTCTGACGTTGTAAGTCTTCAAACTTACCGCTCAGTCATGTCAGACATACTTTTCACTACGAATTACATAAATTTCTGTTCATCATATTTTAACTGACGTGTAATTGAAATTTAACAAAAGTAATAAAACTTAATGTTTTGTTTGTATTTGGTTCAGATAACTTACATATTTGTTGATTATAGACGGCACGCACGCGTTTCTTTCATTAGATTATAGCAAAGCCACATCGGGCTATCTGCTGAGCCCACCGAGGGGAAACGTTATGTAAAAACCAAGACATATCTCTAAATATTTAATTTTTTACTCAATTCAATTTTGACAGAAACAGACGAATATGATAAGTACAAAGTAAACAAAGTTGGTGATGAATAGAATATGGAAGGAGCTACGTTTATAGTCTAAACGTAATGTTACAATATATATTTTTATTATATTTCGCGGTACGTGTTGTATCAGATGTTAATTGGTTTGGTTTGAATTTCGTGCAAAGCTACACGAGGGCTATATGCAGTGTAACAATAGAGGTAAGACAGCTAGTCATCACCACCCACTGCCACCTCTCGGGCTACTCTTTTACTAACAAATAATGGGATTGAACGTCACTATACAACGCCCCCACCGCTGAAAGGAAGCGAGCATTTTGGTGAGACAAGGAAATCAAACACGCGACCCTCAAAGTACGATTCGAACACCCTAACAACCTGGCCATTCCGGGAAATTAACGAAACAGAAAACAGGCTATGTTTCTACACTGAAAAAAAAAAAAAAAGTTGTTTTAGACGTCCGTAACGCTTTCAACAGTGTGTGGTATGATGCCATTAGATATAGACAGTTGTTAATGAGTATCAATAGTACTAGAATTAGATGCGCATAAATCTCTTTAAGTGACCACACTGCAGGTGCCACAATAAATAACACTGTGTAAAATATAACAGATATTACAGCAAGGATAAGTTGTGTCGTCACTCATTTACATTACAGTTACAAACAACAAACCTTTCATAGAGTCTGCTATGTTTACCAATACACTGATGACATTGCAATTTGAAACGTATCGTGAAATCCAGAGGAATGTATCAATCAGATCTGCTGCTTCTAAATTATTAATCCTAACTAATGTTGATTAACGCATTATGTTTGTCTGTTAGTACCGAGCAGGGTTGCATTACATAAAAACTTTATTATAACTTCACTGCAAATAAACATGAAACTTTCAGTTTGTTTGTAATGTATATAGTCTGCTCATGAATATTAAGTGAGAACTTTGCATTTGCCCGTAAAGTGCTGCTATCTAGTGAATACTAAATACACTATAAAAATTAACCACCTGACCATGCCGGGCCACCCAGCAGAAGAGTTATCACTTAACACAATCAACCCATTGAACTCAATTAAAATTCTTAATAAAATATTTCAACGAAAATTAATTAAACATTTAAAAATGTAAAACAAATTTCGGACAAGAAATAAATCATACATTGTTTTAAATAAATCATACACTGTTTTAAGTAAATCATACACTGTTTTAAATCCAAGTTTCTTGGTGTTACGTTTGACAAGACATTCACATTAGCACATGAAATAATCAGTGGAAGTGATAACCACGCAACTCAGAGTAACAGCTGGAGAGATAAAAGACGTAAAACTAAGACGATTTTAAAACTCAACAAATTATGCACTGAATACGGCTGTCAAGTTAATATTAAATCACAACAAATTATGTACTGGATACGGCTGTCAAGTTAATATTAAAACTCAGCAAATTATGTACTGGATACGGCTGTCAAGTTAATATTAAAACTCAACAAAGTATGTACTGAATACGGCTGTCAAGTTAATAGTAAAACTCAACAAAGTATGTATTGAATACGGCTGTCAAGTTAGTATAAACGTATCAAACAACACAGTATTAAACTACAATATCAATAGAACACAGTAATAGGTTTACCATTTAATATTTCTAAATTACAACTATCTTAAATACTCACACATAGTAAGTAATATACTCTGATTAAAGGTTACGTTGGCTAAATCGTTTACAAAAAAACAAACAATAACAGCACAAACAAGAAACATACCTTTCGCACCATTACATGCTGGACAGATAAATTATTCGACGCCTGTCCTGTAAAAGTGGGAGTTTTCACGATTTAGAAATGTTTCAGGAACAGAGACTCTGGTTTGTTCGGTGAACAGTTTAGCAGAGAACAAGTAATTGTGTGCTTGGGATCAGTGAAGTCTTCAAGTTGGAGAATCTGTCGAACGATATTTTTAGATTGTTTCAAACAAATTAAAAAGGTTTAGCAACGGGGTCACTGTTCCCTCCCCGTATGCATTATTTATAGACAGGTTTGAAATTAAGATGTCCCATACATCAGAGATGAAACCTTCGGCGTAATTGAAGTGTACAGATGACACGTTTATTGTATGTTTAAGGAGAAAAGATGACACGTCTTTAGTGTGGTTCAGGTGAAGAGATGACACGTTTTTAGTGTAGTTCAGGTGAATAAATGACACGTTTTTAATGTGGTTCAGGTGAAGAGATGACACGTTTTAGTGTGGTTCAGGTGAAGAGATGACACGTTTTTAGTGTGGTTCAGGTGAAGAGATGACACGTTTTTAGTGTGGTGGAATGACATTCGGACTTTATAAGGAAAAACGTTTTAATTCGATCATTCTTAACATCAGATATAGGAAGGTCAGGTATAGTATTTAGATATGACAGTAACATAGGACCAGTCCTAACATCAGATAAATGTTACAGATGAAGGAAGGTCTGGTATAGTATTTAGATATGATAGTACCACAGGACTGGTCCTAACATCAGATATACGTTACAGATGAAGGAAGGTCAGGTATAGTATTTAGATATGACAGTAAGACAGAACCAGTCTTAACATCAGATATACGTTACAGATGCAAGAATGTCTGGTATAGTATTTAGATATGACAGTAACGCAGGACCAGTCCTAACATCAGATATACGTTACAAATGGAGGAATGTCAGGTACAGCATTTAGATATGACAGTAACGCATGACTAGTCCTAACATCAGATATACGTCATACTTATATATATGTAGGACAGATGTTATTGGTAGGTATGTACATAAATTATAGGTACGTAGGTACAGATATTATATGTATGCAGCTACAGGTATTAGAGTTATTTAGTTACAGACATTATAGGTATGGAGCACTAGATATTATAAGTATGCAGCTATAGATACTGTATGTACTTAACTACAGATATTACATATATGTAACTACAGATATAATATGTATATAACTACAGCTACATTCATTACCATTCATACAATACTTATGTACTTTCACTGGTTAGGTTATTACCATTCATATAACACTTATGTACTTTCACTGGTTAGGTTATTACCATTCATACAACGCTTATGTACTTTAACTGGTAAGGTTATCACCATTCATACAACACTTATGATTCACTTTATGATAGCGTTACGTTTATTATAATTAAAACGCATCTACTGTTTATTTACCCGAGTCATTAAATGATCTCAATATTTATATATATCAGTAATATCCTCTTCGGAGCACACAACATCCAACACCTTAATATCAACAATATGTCCGTGATATAATTGATAAAAGACGAATTGTTCTAAGACTGAGCCCTGAGGTACGCCATTGTAACATTAATACAGTTTGAATGTACTCTGTTTATAAGAATTATCTGCTTTCTTACATCAAGCCACTCATCTGTTCAGTTAGGGACATGGTCCCCACACCTAGATAATTAACAAGTCTTTTGAACCCCCCCCCCCACAGTCCGACCTGTATAAATCACTTTGGTATATGTTTAAAACAGAACAAACGAACATAGATTAGATGGTAAATAGACATAGATTGTCAGAAGAGTAGCTATTAAAATATTATGTTTCTAAAAATAACACTGGGCTAAGTCACTTATAGGAGAAGTGTTAGTTTTGATTTATTAACAATAATAATTATGTGTTATATAACAGGAAGTAGATTTCTTTTTTGAATTTATCAAGCTAAACTTAAACAGTAATCTACACGTGATAAAACCAACACATCGATGGTTTTTAGGCTAAGATGTGGTTTTACACGTTTATGTACGTTAAGTACAAAAGCCGTTTTCTTATTGGTTCTTCTCTCTAACGATGACAGTTTGTGGTCGATCGATGTATATACAGCAGGGGTATGTATTTCATTACGTCAGTCATGAATTGTCCACGATATCACGTGTTTTGTTGTGCTGTTTACCGGCGGAAATGTAAAATGTAGACAATGTTATTCAATGGTATAGCTCGTGGTATGCAGAAAAAGACGAAGTCATAGCAAAAAGAGAACATCATATCAATTCTGGTAGAAGAGAGAACCGGATGGAAAACACCAGTCGTGTGGTGTTATTGGTTTGGTTTGTGAGAAGTGTGAAAGGTAGGACAAATCAATCTAATCATTAGTGGAAATAAAATGTTCGTAACGAAGAATATTTAGAAACTTACTTTTAAGTAGCTTAAAGTTATGAAACTAGACAATTTAATTATAATCTAATAACTTCTTAAAAAGTTTTTCTCTAGAATATATTTGTCCTGTGAAATTCCATGACTCGAGGGTCTAGCGTGGCCAGATAGTTAGGGTGCTCGACTCGTAATTTCAAGGTCGCGGGTTCGAATCCCCGTTACACCAAACATGCTCGGCCTTTCAGCAACGGGGTCGTTAGAATGTAACGGTCAATCCCACTATTCGTTAGTGAAAGAGTAGTCCAAGGTTTGGCGGCAGGTGGTGATGATTAGCTGCTTTCCCTCTACTCTTATACTGCTAAAATTAGGGACGGCTAGTGCAGATAGCCCTCGGGTAGCTTCACGCGAAATTAAAAACAAACCAAACCATGGGTCGGGTGGTTAGCATTTCGAAGTTTGGAACTCGATGATTAATGGTCCAGATCCCTTTCCTACACAAACTTACTCTTCACACACAGGTCGCACTTTAAAAATGATGGCAAAAGCCCATTAGTCCCCAGTGGCTCAGCGGTATGTCTGCGTACTTACAACGCTAAAATCCGGGTTTCGATACCCCTGGTGGGCAGAGCACAGAAAGCCCATTGTGTAGCTTTGTGCTTAATTAAAAAAAAAAAGCCCATTAATCGATCAGACAAGTGTAGCCAGTAACATTGTAGTGAGATTCATTGACTGCTGTCTTCCCTCTAAATTAAGGTTGGCTTCGCGCACACAGTTTTTTGCAAAATTCTAATAGTAAAAGTGTAAGTATCATAACAGTGATAAACAAATAGTTTAATATATACAATATATATATTACTTATTATTGTTTTTGGTTGTATGTTCTATTATATATATTTTTATTCATATATTTAATTACATATTATTGACTAATATTATTGTTTCTACTGTCAGTTAAGTATTTTAGATTAATCTAAACTCTCTAAACTGACCAATCCTCATGAGATATTATTGGGATTACGGACGAAAACTTTGCTTAGAACAAAGGTACTTAACTGAAGAATCTAACAGTTATAAGCAAGACTGCTTTGTTTTTTTTTAAATCAGCTACATTAGTTTCAAGGCTAATATTTAGTTCGTAAATAAACGAATAACTTTCACTAGATAAAGAAACAATTACACTGAATTTAAGCCTCTCCTACCATTTATAAATCTAAAACGTATCTTCACGTTTAAAGGTTTTCTTATTCCATTTCCTATTACATTCAATATTCGAATCACTACCTTTGGCTAATCATTTTTCAAGCATTTTCTTTCCTTTACTTTACATTGTTTTAATTTCATATCAAAAAACCTTGTTCTAATAATTTCACTTTATACGAGAGGTGGGTATATTTATTGAAGCTTACCCTGTTCTAATAATGTTATTCTGGGCTTTAAGTGTAAGCTTTTCATGCTCTACATCAATGACGCTGAACGTAGACCCTACAATAAATACGTTGTAGACTGGAGACTTGAATAAGCTTGTTATAAGACACTAAATGAAATAAGAACAGTTGGTCAATAAAGGTACACAGTTCAGTTGACCACTGGCTCGTACTAATGTTTATTGTTTCAATCTACCTTACGGATAAAGTTTAAATTTCGTCCAAACCAATCAGAGAAGACAAAACAGTATCTTAGTTGTTTGAAGAATCTACGAGGCAAGAAGATTCCCAGGTTCGATCCTCACCTAACCCCTGTTTCCAGTATAATTATTGATTTGATTAAAATATGTCGATTTTCGTCGAACCAATTAGTGCCCAGAAATAGTTGGTAGTTATCTCAAATGTCCGGCAGGTGATAACAGTCCGAGGTGAGACTATTTATGTTTCACTTGTAAAATAAGACATTGTTTATCTTCTATATATCAAAGTTTCTCACTTCACTATTTAATCCACGTATCAAAATTGTGCCTATCAAGTTGAAATCATATTAAGCACGAAAATATTTCAACAAATAAAAATATATACAGTAAAGACAGATATTTGTCTTTAACAGACAAGATTGGAACAACGCAGAAACAGGTGGTCTAAAGATACCCGTAACAAAGAAACAGATATTTGTCTTTAACAGACAAGATTGGAACAACGCAGAAAGAGGTGGTCTAAAGATACCCGTAACAAAGAAACAGATATTTGTCTTTAACAGACAAGATTGGAACAACGCAGAAAGAGGTGGTCTAAAGATACCCGTAACAAAGATATAGATATTTGTCTTTAACAGACAAGATTGGAACAACGCAGAAACAGGTGGTCTAAAGATACCCGTAACAAAGATACAGATATTTGTCTTTAACAGACAAGATTGGAACAACGCAGAAACAGGTAGTCTAAAGATACCCGTAACAAAGATACAGATATTGTAAATATACCAGTAACAACGATACAGGTATTGTTTAGATACCAGTAACAATGATATAGGTATTGTAAAGATACCAGTAACAACGATACAGGTATTGTAAAGATACCAGTGACAAAAATACAGGTATTGTAAAGATACCAATAACAATGATATTGGTATTGTACAGATACCAGTGACAACCATACAGGTATTGTATAGATACCAGTAACAATGATATTGTTAGGACCAGTCCTAACATCAGACACACGTTACAGATGAAGGAAGGTCTGGTATAGTATTTAGATATGACAGTAACGCAGGACCAGTCCTAACATCAGATATACGTCATAGTTATATATATGTAGGACAGATGTTATTGGTAGGTATGTACATACATTATAGGTACGTAGAAACAGATATTATATGTATGCAGCTACAGGTATTAGAGTTATTTAGTTACAGACATTATAGGTATGGAGCACTAGATATTACAAGTATGTAGCTATAGGTACTGTATGTATTTAACTACAGATATTACATGTATGTAACTACAGATATTATATGTATGTAACTACAGATATAATATGTATGTAACTACAGCTACATTCATTACCATTCGTACAATACTTATGTACTTTCACTGGTTAGGTTATTACCATTCCTATAACACTTATGTACTTTCACTGGTAAGGTTATCACCATTCATACAACACTTATGTACTTTCACTGGTAAGGTTATCACCATTCATACAACGCGTAGGTACTTTCACTGGTAAGGTTATCACCATTCATACAACACTTACGTACTTTCACTGGTAAGGTTATCACCATTCATATAACACTTATGTACTTTAACTGGTAAGGTTATCACCATTCATACAACAATTATGTACTTTCACTGGTAAGGTTATTACCATTCATATAATACTTATGTACTTTCACTTGTAAGGTTATTACCATTCATACAATACTTAGGTACTTTCACTGGTAAGGTTATTACCATTCATACAACACCTATGTACTTTCATTGGTAAGGGTATTACCATTCATACAACACTTATGTACTTTCGCTGTTAAGGTTATCACCATTCATAAAACACTTATGATTCACTTTATGATAGCGTTACGTTTATTATAATTAAAACGCATCTACTGTTTATTTACCCGAGTCATTAAATGATCTCAATATTTATATATATCAGTAATATCCTCTTCGGAGCACACAACATCCAACACCTTAATATCAACAATATGTCCGTGATATAATTGATAAAAGACGAATTGTTCTAAGACTGAGCCCTGAGGTACGCCATTGTAACATTAATACAGTTTGAATGTACTCTGTTTATAAGAATTATCTGCTTTCTTACATCAAGCCACTCATCTGTTCAGTTAGGGACATGGTCCCCACACCTAGATAATTAACAAGTGTTTCGAACCCCCCCCCCCACAGTCCGACCTGTATAAATCACTTTGGTATATGTTTAAAACAGAACAAACGAACATAGATTAGATGGTAAATAGACATAGATTGTCAGAAGAGTAGCTATTAAAATATTATGTTTCTAAAAATAACACTGGGCTAAGTCACTTATAGGAGAAGTGTTAGTTTTGATTTATTAACAATAATAATTATGTGTTATATAACAGGAAGTAGATTTCTTTTTTGAATTTATCAAGCTAACCTTAAACAGTAATCTGCACGTGATAAAACCAACACATCGATGGTTTTTAGGCTAAGAAGTGGTTTTACACGTTTATGTACGTTAAGTACAAAAGCCGTTCTCTTATTGGTTCTTCTCTCTAACGATGACAGTTTGTGGTCGATCGATGTAGATACAGCAGGGGTATGTAATCATTACGTCAGTCACGAATTGTCCACGATATCACGTGTTTTGTTGTGGAAATGTAAAATGTAGACAATGTTATTCAATGGTATAGCTCGTGGTATGCAGAAAAAGACGAATACATAGCAAAAAGAGAACATTATATCAATTCTGGTAGAAGAGAGAACCGGATGGAAAACACCAGTCGTGTGGTGTTATTGGTTTGGTTTGTGAGAAGTGTGAAAGGTAGGACAAATCAATCTAATCATTAGTGGAAATAAAATGTTCGGAGCGAAGAATATTTAGAAACTTAATTTTAAGTAGCTTAAAGTTATGAAACTAGACAATTTAATTATAATCTGATAACTTCTTAAAAAGTTTATCTCTAGAATATATTTGTCCTGTGAAATTCCATGACTCGAGGGTCTAGCGTGGCCAGATAGTTAGGGCGCTCGACTCGCAATTTCAAGGTCGCGGGTTCGAATCCCCGTTACACCAAACATGCTCGGTCTTTCAGCAACGGGGTCATTAGAATGTAACGGTCAATCCCACTATTCGTTAGTGAAAGAGTAGTCCAAGGTTTGGCGGCAGGTGGTGATGATTAGCTGCTTTCCCTCTACTCTTATACTGCTAAAATTAGGGACGGCTAGTGCAGATAGCCCTCGGGTAGCTTTACGCGAAATTAAAAACAAACCAAACCATGGGTCGGGTGGTTAGCATTTCGAAGTTTGGAACTCGATGATTAATGGTCCAGATCCCTTTCCTACACAAACTTACTCTTCACACACAGGTCGCACTTTAAAAATGATGGCAAAAGCCCATTAGCCCCCAATGGCTCAGCGGTATGTCTGCGGACTTACAACGCTAAAATCCGGGTTCCGATACCCCTGGTGGGCAGAGCACAGATAGCCCATTGTGTAGCTTTGTGCTTAATTTAAAAAAAAAGCCCATTAATCGATCAGACAAGTGTAGCCAGTAACATTGTAGTGAGATTCATTGACTGCTGTCTTCCCTCTAAATTAAGGTTGGCTACGCGCACACAGTTTTGTGCAAAATTCTAAAAGTAAAAGTGTAAGTATCATAACAGTGATAAACAAATAGTTTAATATATACAATATATATATTACTTATTATTGTTTTTGGTTGTATGTTCTATTATATATATTTTTACTCATATATTTCATTACATATTATTGACTAATATTATTGTTTCTACTGTCAGTTAAGTATTTTAGATTAATCTAAACTCTCTAAACTGAGCAATCCTCATTAGATATTATTGGGATTACAGACGAAAACTTTGCTTAGAACAAAGGTACTTAACTGAAGAATCTAACAGTTATAAGCAAGACTGCTTTGTTTTTTTTTAAATCAGCTACATTAGTTTCAAGGCTAATATTTAGTTCGTAAATAAACGAATAACTTTCACTAGATAAAGAAACAATTACACTGAATTTAAGCCTCTCCTACCATTTATAAATCTAAAACGTATCTTCACGTTTAAAGGTTTTCTTATTCCATTTCCTATTACACTCAATATTCGAATCACTACCTTTGGCTAATCATTTTTCAAGCATTTTCTTTCCTTTACTTTACATTGTTTTAATTTCATATCAAAAAACCTTGTTCTAATAATTTCACTTTATACGAGAGGTGGGTATATTTATTGAAGCTTACCCTGTTCTAATAATGTTATTCTGGGCTCTAAGTGTAAGCTTTTCATGCTCTACATCAATGACGCTGAACGTAGACCCTACAATAAATACGTTGTAGACTGGAGACTTGAATAAGCTTGTTATAAGACACTAAATGAAATAAGAACAGTTGGTCAATAAAGGTACATAGTTCAGTTGACCACTGGCTCGTACTAATGTTTATTGTTTCAATCTACCTTACGGATAAAGTTTAAATTTCGTCCAAACCAATCAGAGAAGACAAAACAGTATCTTAGTTGTTTGAAGAATCTACGAGGCAAGAAGATTCCCAGGTTCGATCCTCACCTAACCCCTGTTTCCAGTATAATTATTGATTTGATTAAAATATGTCGATTTTCGTCGAACCAATTAGTGCCCAGAAATAGTTGGTAGTTATCTCAAATGTCCGGCAGGTGATAACAGTCGGAAATGAGACTATTTATGTTTCACTTGTAAAATAAGACATTGTTTATCTTCTATATATCAAAGTTTCCCACTTCACTATTTAATCCACGTATCGAAATTGTGCCTATCAAGTTGAAATCATATTAAGCACGAAAATATTTCAACAAATAAAAATATATACAGTAAAGACAGATATTTGTCTTTGACAGACAAGATTGGAACAACGCAGAAACAGGTGGTCTAAAGATACCCGTAACAAAGAAACAGATATTTGTCTTTAACAGACAAGATTGGAACAACGCAGAAAGAGGTGGTCTAAACATACCCGTAGCAAAGATACAGATATTGTAAAGATACCAGTAACAATGATATAGGTATTGTAAAGATACCAGTAACAATGATATAGGTATTGTAAAGATACCAGTAACAATGATATAGGTATTGTAAAGACACCAGTAGCAATGATATAGGTATTGTAAAGATACCAGTAACAAAAATACAAGTATTGTAAAGATACCAGTAACAACGATACAGGTATTGTAAAGACACCAGTAACAATGATATTGGTATTGCATAGATACCAGTGACAATTGTACAGGTATTGTATAGATACCAGTAACAATGATATTGGTATTGTAAAGATACTAGTAACAATAATATAGGTATTGTAAAGATACCACTAACAATGATATAGGTATTGTAAAGATACCAGTAACAATGATACAGGTATTGTAAATATACCAGAAACAAAAATATAGGTACTGTAAAGATACCAGTAACAATGATACAGGTATTGTAAAGATACCAGTAACAACGACATAGGTATTGTAAAGATACCAGTAACAAGGATAAAGGTATTGTAAAGATACCACTAACAATGATATAGGTATTGTAAAGATACCAGTAACAATGATATTGGTATTGTATAGATACCAGTGACAACTATACAGGTATTGTATAGATACCAGTAACAATGATATTGGTATTGTATAGATACCAGTGACAACGAGAGATGTATTGTATAGATACCAGTAACAATGATATTGGTATTGTATAGATACCAGTGACAACGAGAGATGTATTGTATAGATACCAGTAACAATGATACAGGTATTGTAAAGATACCAGTAACAATGATACAGGTATTGTATAGATACCAGTGACAACGAGAGATGTATTGTATAGATACCAGTAACAATGATACAGGTATTGTAAATATACCAGTATCAACGGTAAGGTATTGTAAAGATACTGGTAGCAACAACACATAATTGTAAATTTAAAATTTAAAATTACAAACAGTATTTATTATAATTATTTGATTTTTTTCACTTAACAGTAATATGAATTTATTAGTAGTGTTCTAATTAATTTTCGTTGTTATAAAGAAAATCTTTGTTCTTGTTGAACTGTGAAAGTAAAGTCGTATTCTACACAGAACAGTAAGTTCGTTTCGCTTCATAATACGATAACCTTTGTCTCTCAAAACTGATCCGTTTAATGTATACATAAAAAGTGTTCTCCCGTTTTGCAGGGAAAGAAAACAAAATTCAGAGAAATAGATTATATCTGATACGACAAAATAGTGAAGTGAGCCATATCACTTCGATACACTGAAGTTAATCTTAGTGTGGCATTTTGATTTAAAGATACCAAACGAGGCTTAGCTGCTGCTAGTTACAGGATTCTAAAACATATATGTTGAGCAGACGACTGCAAAACTAGTCTTTAAAAAAGCGTTAAACCTAGAATATGTTCTCAATAAATTTCAAATGAAAACCGTTCTCCTAATTCCGTACAAAACAGGCATTTTATAGAGGGAACTATGTTAGACAAAAAATCGAAGAATAGCCCCATAAAATGAAATGAATCTGTGAAATCACTAGAGACAAATTGTGCAAGAAATGCAGATTTAACTTTCTCGGTCTGGAAAGTTCGAACAGACTATTCAGTAAGGATGATAATAAACGGGTAGTTTTTGTGTTATGTTATGTTAGTTCATAACGATTAGACGAGTGTTAAATGCGTGAAACGTCGACTTTCGTACGTGAGACTATAAAAATTTCAAACCACAAACATTTAGGGCTCGATCAAACCACTCGTTAATTTTTCTGTTGTGTAAAAAATATATTTCTTTTCATTAGCCATGCTTTCTTTTCACTTATCACGATGGGAATAAATTATTGAAGTAATTGTTAAATTTAGTTTCGATGTAATTAGTTTTATTATTTTAAACCTTTTAATATTTTAAAAAAATCAGACGTCCTGATAATTAATACTTTTATAAACTACACGTAGGTAATGGAAGAAATATGAGTATACTCACATATACGCGGCCTAGTAGAACAGTGAAACGTTTAACTACTTACAATGTTAAAATCTGGGGTTCGATATCTCATTGTGTACACACAAGAAAAGCCAATATGGCTCTCCTCCAAAACAAACATATGTTGATATTAATGGTCTAACTAAAAAAAAACACAAATTAATTAATTAATACACCTTCGAAATTACGACATTTCAATATGTCTGCTGACAAAATAAAAGTACAAATTTTTAACATACTGAGAAAATGAAGTAACATAAACACAACATTGTTACTGGAAAAGTAGACACTACATCACTCCGTAAAACAAACATCAACACATTCAGTTTAAAATATGTTTCTAGAAAAGTGGACACTACGTCACTCCGTAAAACAAACATCAACACTCAGTTTAAAACATATTACTGGAAAAGTAGACACTACATCACTCCGTAAAACAAACATCAACACATTCAGTTTAAAATAGGTTACTAAAAAAGTAGACACTACATCACTCCGTCAAACAAACATCAACACTCAGTTTAAAACATGTTACTCGAAAGATAGACACTACGTCACTCCGTAAAACAAACATCAACACTCAGTTTAAAATATGTTACTAGAAAAGTAGACACTACGTCACTCCGTAAAACAAACATCAACACACTCAGTTTAAAATATGTTACTGGAAAAGTAGACACTACGTCACTCCGTAAAACAAACATCAACACTCAGTTTAAAATATGTTACTGGAAAAGTAGACACTACGTTACTCCGTAAAAAAAACATCAACACTCAGTTTAAAACATGTTACTGGAAAAGTAGACACTACATCACTCCGTAAAACAAACATCAACACTCAGTTTAAAATATGTTACTATAAAAGTAGACACTACATCACTCCGTCAAACAAACATCAACACTCAGTTTAAAACATGTTACTGGAAAGGTAGACACTACGTCACTCCGTAAAACAAACATCAACACTCAGTTTAAAATATGTTTCTAGAAAAGTGGACACTACGTCACTCCGTAAAACAAACATCAACATTCAGTTTAAAATATGTTACAAGAAAAATAGACACTACGTTACTCCGTAAAACAAACATCAACACTCAGTTTAAAATATGTTACTGGAAAAGTAGACACTACGTCAATCCGTAAAACAAACATCAACACTCAGTTCAAAATATGTTACTGGAAAAGTAGACACTACGTTACTCCGTAAAACAAACATCAACACTCAGTTTAAAATATGTTACTATAACAGTAGACACTATATCACTCGGTCAAACAAACATCAACACTCAGTTTAAAACATGTTACTGAAAACGTATACAATACGTCATTCCGTAAAACAAACATCAACACACTCAGTTTAAAATATGTTACTAAAAAGAAGACACTATATCACTCCGTAAAACAAACATCAACACTCAGTTTAAAATATGTTACTAGAAAAGTAGACACTACGTCACTCCGTAAAACAAACATCAACACTCAGTTTAAAATATGTTACTAAAAAAGTAGACACTACGTCACTCCGTAAAACAAACATCAACACTCAGTTTAAAATATGTTACTGGAAAAAAGACACTACGTCACTCCGTAAAACAAACATCGACTCTCAGTTTAAAATATGTTACTTGAAAAGAAGACACTACGCCACTCCGTAAAACAAACATCAACACTCAGTTTAAAATATGTTACTGGAAAAGTAGACACTACGTCACTCCGTAAAACAAACATCAACACTCAGTTTAAAATATGTTACTGGAAAAGTAGACACTACGTCACTCCGTAAAACAAACATCAACACTCAGTTTAAAATATGTTACTGGAAAAGTAGACACTACGTCACTCCGTAAAACAAACATCAACACTCAGTTTAAAATATGTTACTATAAAAGTAGACACTACATCACTCCGTCAAACAAACATCAACACTCAGTTTAAAACATGTTACTGGAAAGGTAGACACTACGTCACTCCGTAAAACAAACATCAACACTCAGTTTAAAATATGTTACAAGAAAAGTAGACACTACGTCACTCCGAAAACAAACATCAACACTCAGTTTAAAATATGTTACTAAAAAAGTAGACACTACGTCACTCCGTAAAACAAAAATCAATAATCAGTTATAAAATATGTTACTAAAAAAGAAGACACTATATCACTCCGTAAAACAAACATCAACACACTCAGTTTAAAATATGTTTCTAGAAAAGTAGACACTACGTCACTCCGTAAAACAAACATCAACACTCAGTTTAAAATATGTTACTGGAAAAGTAGACACTACGTCACTCCGTAAAACAAACATCAACACTCAGTTTAAAATATGTTACTGGAAAAGTAGACACTACGTCACTCCGTAAAACAAACATCAACACTCAGTTTAAAATATGTTACTAGAAAAGTAGACACTACGTCACTCCGTAAACAAACATCAACACTCAGTTTAAAATATGTTACTGGAAAAGTAGACACTACGTCACTCCGTAAAACAAACATCAACACTCAGTTTAAAATATGTTACTGGAAAAGTAGACACTACGTCACTCCGTAAAACAAACATCAACACTCAGTTTCAACACTCAGTTTAAAATATTTACTGGAAAAGTAGACACTACATCACTCCGTAAAACAAACATCAACACTCAGTTTAAAATATGTTACTATAAAAGTAGACACTACATCACTCCGTCAAACAAACATCAACACTCAGTTTAAAATATGTTACTGGAAAGGTAGACACTACGTTTAAAATATGTTACTGGAAAAGTAGACACTACGTCACGTAAAACAAACATCAACACTCAGTTTAAAATATGT
The DNA here is from genome assembly GCF_004210375.1 of Tachypleus tridentatus. NCBI lineage: Eukaryota > Metazoa > Arthropoda > Merostomata > Xiphosura > Limulidae > Tachypleus > Tachypleus tridentatus. Next base: position 104,176,397 of record NC_134825.1, on the reverse strand, counting down.
TTCTAGAAAAGTAGACACTACGTCACACCGTAAAACAAACATAAACACTCAGTTTAAAATATGTTACAAATATGTTACTGAAAAGTAGACACTACGTCACTCCGTAAAACAAACATCAACACTCAGTTTAAAATATGTTACTGGAAAAGTAGACACTACGTCACTCCGTAAAACAAACATCAACACTCAGTTTAAAATATGTTACTATAAAAAGTAGACACTACATCACTCCGTCAAACAAACATCAACACTCAGTTTAAAACATGTTACTGGAAAGGTAGACACTACGTCACTCCGTAAAACAAACATCAACACTCAGTTTAAAATATGTTACTGGAAAAGTAGACACTACGTCACTCCGTAAAACAAACATCAACACTCAGTTTAAAATATGTTACTAGAAAAGTAGACACTACGTCACTCCGTAAAACAAACATCAACACTCAGTTTAAAATATGTTACTGGAAAAGTAGACACTACGTCACTCCGTAAAACAAACATCAACACTCAGTTTAAAATATGTTACTGGAAAAGTAGACACTACGTCACTCCGTAAAACAAACATCAACACTCAGTTTAAAATATGTTACTAGAAAAGTAGACACTACGTCACTCCGTAAAACAAACATCAACACTCAGTTTAAAATATGTTACTGGAAAAGTAGACACTACGTCACTCCGTAAAACAAACATCAACACTCAGTTTAAAATATGTTACTGGAAAAGTAGACACTACGTTACTCCGTAAAACAAACATCAACACTCAGTTTAAAATATGTTACTATAAAAGTAGACACTACATCACTCCGTCAAAACAAACATCAACACTCAGTTTAAAATATGTTACTGGAAAGGTAGACACTACGTCACTCCGTAAAACAAACATCAACACTCAGTTTAAAATATGTTACTGGAAAAGTAGACACTACGTCACTCCGTAAAACAAACATCAACACTCAGTTTAAAATATGTTACTAGAAAAGTAGACACTACGTCACTCCGTAAAACAAACATCAACACTCAGTTTAAAATATGTTACTAGAAAAGTAGACACTACGTCACTCCGTAAAACAAACATCAACACTCAGTTTAAAATATGTTACTTGAAAAGTAGACACTACGTCACTCCGTAAAACAAACATCAACACTCAGTTTAAAATATGTTACTATAAAAGTAGACACTACATCACTCCGTCAAACAAACATCAACACTCAGTTTAAAACATGTTACTGGAAAGGTAGACACTACGTCACTCCGTAAAACAAACATCAACACTCAGTTTAAAATATGTTACTAGAAAAGTAGACACTACGTCACTCCGTAAAACAAACATCAACACTCAGTTTAAAATATGTTACTGGAAAAGTAGACACTACATCACTCCGTAAAACAAACATCAACACTCAGTTTAAAATATGTTACTATAAAAGTAGACACTACATCACTCCGTCAAACAAACATCAACACTCAGTTTAAAATATGTTACTGGAAAGGTAGACACTACGTCACTCCGTAAAACAAACATCAACACTCAGTTTAAAATATGTTACTAGAAAAGTAGACACTACGTCACTCCGTAAAACAAACATCAACACTCAGTTTAAAATATGTTACTGGAAAAGTAGACACTACGTCACTCCGTAAAACAAACATCAACACTCAGTTTAAAATATGTTACTATAAAAGTAGTAGACACTACATCACTCCGTCAAACAAACATCAACACTCAGTTTAAAATATGTTACTGGAAAAGTAGACACTACGTCACTCCGTAAAACAAACATCAACACTCAGTTTAAAATATGTTACTGGAAAAGTAGACACTACGTCACTCCGTAAAACAAACATCAACACTCAGTTTAAAATATGTTACTAGAAAAGTAGACACTACGTCACTCCGTAAAACAAACATCAACACTCAGTTTAAAATATGTTACTAGAAAAGTAGACACTACGTCACTCCGTAAAACAAACATCAACACTCAGTTTAAAATATGTTACTGGAAAAGTAGACACTACGTCACTCCGTAAAACAAACATCAACACTCAGTTTAAAATATGTTACTGGAAAAGTAGACACTACATCACTCCGTAAAACAAACATCAACACACTCAGTTTAAAATATGTTACTATAAAAGTAGACACTACATCACTCCGTCAAACAAACATCAACACTCAGTTTAAAATATGTTACTGGAAAGGTAGACACTACGTCACTCCGTAAAACAAACATCAACACTCAGTTTAAAATATGTTTCTAGAAAAGTAGACACTAACACTCAGTCACTCCGTAAAACAAACATCAACACTCAGTTTAAAATATGTTACTGGAAAAGTAGACACTACGTCACTCCGTAAAACAAACATCAACACTCAGTTTAAAATATGTTACTGGAAAAGTAGACACTACGTCACCCGTAAAACAAACATCAACACTCAGATCAAAATATGTTACTGGAAAAGTAGACACTACGTCACTCCGTAAAACAAACATCAACACTCAGTTTAAAATATGTTACTAGAAAAGTAGACACTACGTCACTCCGTAAAACAAACATCAACACTCAGTTTAAAATATGTTACTGGAAAAGTAGACACTACGTCACTCCGTAAAACAAACATCAACACTCAGTTTAAAATATGTTACTGGAAAAGTAGACACTACGTCACTCCGTAAAACAAACATCAACACTCAGTTTAAAATATGTTACTATAAAAGTAGACACTACATCACTCCGTCAAACAAACATCAACACTCAGTTTAAAACATGTTACTGGAAAGGTAGACACTACGTCACTCCGTAAAACAAACATCAACACTCAGTTTAAAATATGTTACTGGAAAAGTAGACACTACGTCACTCCGTAAAACAAACATCAACACTCAGTTTAAAATATGTTACTAGAAAAGTAGACACTACGTCACTCCGTAAAACAAACATCAACACTCAGTTTAAAATATGTTACTGGAAAAGTAGACACTACGTCACTCCGTAAAACAAACATCAACACTCAGTTTAAAATATGTTACTGGAAAAGTAGACACTACGTCACTCCGTAAAACAAACATCAACACTCAGTTTAAAATATGTTACTGGAAAAGTAGACACTACATCACTCCGTAAAACAAACATCAACACTCAGTTTAAAATATGTTACTATAAAAGTAGACACTACATCACTCCGTCAAACAAACATCAACACTCAGTTTAAAACATGTTACTGGAAAGGTAGACACTACGTCACTCCGTAAAACAAACATCAACACTCAGTTTAAAATATGTTACTAGAAAAGTAGACACTACGTCACTCCGTAAAACAAACATCAACACTCAGTTTAAAATATGTTACTGGAAAAGTAGACACTACATCACTCCGTAAAACAAACATCAACACTCAGTTTAAAATATGTTACTATAAAAGTAGACACTACGTCACTCCGTAAAACAAACATCAACACTCAGTTTAAAATATGTTACTGGAAAAGTAGACACTACGTCACTCCGTAAAACAAACATCAACACTCAGTTTAAAATATGTTACTAAAAAGTAGACACTACGTCACTCCGTAAAACAAACATCAACACTCAGTTTAAAATATGTTACTGGAAAAGTAGACACTACGTCACTCCGTAAAACAAACATCAACACTCAGTTTAAAATATGTTACTGGAAACTCAGTAGACACTACATCACTCCGTAAAACAAACATCAACACTCAGTTTAAAATATGTTACTGGAAAAGTAGACACTACGTCACTCCGTAAAACAAACATCAACACTCAGTTTAAAATATGTTACTAGAAAAGTAGACACTACGTCACTCCGTAAAACAAACATCAACACTCAGTTTAAAATATGTTACTGGAAAAGTAGACACTACGTCACTCCGTAAAACAAACATCAACACTCAGTTTAAAATATGTTACTGGAAAAGTAGACACTACGTCACTCCGTAAAACAAACATCAACACTCAGTTTAAAATATGTTACTAGAAAAGTAGACACTACGTCACTCCGTAAAACAAACATCAACACTCAGTTTAAAATATGTTACTGGAAAAGTAGACACTACGTCACTCCGTAAAACAAACATCAACACTCAGTTTAAAATATGTTACTGGAAAAGTAGACACTACGTCACTCCGTAAAACAAACATCAACACTCAGTTTAAAATATGTTACTGGAAAAGTAGACACTACGTCACTCCGTAAAACAAACATCAACACTCAGTTTAAAATATGTTACTGGAAAAGTAGACACTACGTCACTCCGTAAAACAAACATCAACACTCAGTTTAAAATATGTTACTGGAAAAGTAGACACTACGTCACTCCGTAAAACAAACATCAACACTCAGTTTAAAATATGTTACTGGAAAAGTAGACACTACGTCACTCCGTAAAACAAACATCAACACACTCAGTTTAAAATATGTTACTATAAAAGTAGACACTACGTCACTCCGTAAAACAAACATCAACACTCACTTTAAAATATGTTACTGGAAAAGTAGACACTACGTCACTCCGTAAAACAAACATCAACACTCAGTTTAAAATATGTTACTGGAAAAGTAGACACTACGTCACTCCGTAAAACAAACATCAACACTCAGTTTAAAATATGTTACTATAAAAGTAGACACTACATCACTCGGTCAAACAAACATCAACACTCTGTTTAAAACATGTTACTGGAAAAGTAGACACTACGTCACTCCGTAAAACAAACATCAACACTCAGTTTAAAATATGTTACTGGAAAAGTAGACACTACGTCACTCCGTAAAACAAACATCAACACTCAGTTTAAAATATGTTACTGGAAAAGTAGACACTACGTCACTCCGTAAAACAAACATCAACACTCAGTTTAAAATATGTTACTGGAAAAGTAGACACTACGTCACTCCGTAAAACAAACATCAACACTCAGTTTAAAATATGTTACTGGAAAAGTAGACACTACGTCACTCCGTAAAACAAACATCAACACTCAGTTTAAAATATGTTACTAGAAAAGTAGACACTACGTCACTCCGTAAAACAAACATCAACACTCAGTTTAAAATATGTTACTGGAAAAGTAGACACTACGTCACTCCGTAAAACAAACATCAACACTCAGTTTAAAATATGTTACTGGAAAAGTAGACACTACGTCACTCCGTAAAACAAACATCAACACTCAGTTTAAAATATGTTACTATAAAAGTAGACACTACATCACTCCGTCAAACAAACATCAACACTCAGTTTAAAATATGTTACTGGAAAAGTAGACACTACGTCACTCCGTAAAACAAACATCAACACTCAGTTTAAAATATGTTACTGGAAAAGTAGACACTACGTCACTCCGTAAAACAAACATCAACACTCAGTTTAAAATATGTTACTGGAAAAGTAGACACTACGTCACTCCGTAAAACAAACATCAACACTCAGTTTAAAATATGTTACTAGAAAAGTAGACACTACGTCACTCCGTAAAACAAACATCAACACTCAGTTTAAAATATGTTACTGGAAAAGTAGACACTACGTCACTCCGTAAAACAAACATCAACACTCAGTTTAAAATATGTTACTGGAAAAGTAGACACTACGTCACTCCGTAAAACAAACATCAACACTCAGTTTAAAATATGTTACTGGAAAAGTAGACACTACGTCACTCCGTAAAACAAACATCAACACTCAGTTTAAAATATGTTACTGGAAAAGTAGACACTACGTCACTCCGTAAAACAAACATCAACACTCAGTTTAAAATATGTTACTGGAAAAGTAGACACTACGTCACTCCGTAAAACAAACATCAACACTCAGTTTAAAATATGTTACTGGAAAAGTAGACACTACGTCACTCCGTAAAACAAACATCAACACTCAGTTTAAAATATGTTACTATAAAAGTAGACACTACATCACTCCGTCAAACAAACATCAACACTCAGTTTAAAATATGTTACTGGAAAAGTAGACACTACGTCACTCCGTAAAACAAACATCAACACTCAGTTTAAAATATGTTACTGGAAAAGTAGACACTACGTCACTCCGTAAAACAAACATCAACACTCAGTTTAAAATATGTTACTGGAAAAGTAGACACTACGTCACTCCGTAAAACAAACATCAACACTCAGTTTAAAATATGTTACTAGAAAAGTAGACACTACGTCACTCCGTAAAACAAACATCAACACTCAGTTTAAAATATGTTACTGGAAAAGTAGACACTACGTCACTCCGTAAAACAAACATCAACACTCAGTTTAAAATATGTTACTGGAAAAGTAGACACTACGTCACTCCGTAAAACAAACATCAACACTCAGTTTAAAATATGTTACTGGAAAAGTAGACACTACGTCACTCCGTAAAACAAACATCAACACTCAGTTTAAAATATGTTACTGGAAAAGTAGACACTACGTCACTCCGTAAAACAAACATCAACACTCAGTTTAAAATGTTACTGGAAAAGTAGACACTACGTCACACCGTAAAACAAACATCAACACTCAGTTTAAAATCTGTTATATGAAAAGTAGACACTACGTCACTCCGTAAAACAAACATCAACACTCAGTTTAAAATATGTTACTGGAAAAGTAGACACTACGTCACTCCGTAAAACAAACATCAACACTCAGTTTAAAATATGTTACTGGAAAAGTAGACACTACGTCACTCCGTAAAACAAACATCAACACTCAGTTTAAAATATGTTACTGGAAAAGTAGACACTACGTCACTCCGTAAAACAAACATCAACACTCAGTTTAAAATATGTTACTAGAAAAGTAGACACTACGTCACTCCGTAAAACAAACATCAACACTCAGTTTAAAATATGTTACTGGAAAGTAGACACTACGTCACTCCGTAAAACAAACATCAACACTCAGTTTAAAATATGTTACTGGAAAAGTAGACACTACGTCACTCCGTAAAACAAACATCAACACTCAGTTTAAAATATGTTACTATAAAAGTAGACACTACATCACTCCGTCAAACAAACATCAACACTCAGTTTAAAATATGTTACTGGAAAAGTAGACACTACGTCACTCCGTAAAACAAACATCAACACTCAGTTTAAAATATGTTACTATGTACGTCACTCCGTAAAACAAACATCAACACTCAGTTTAAAATATGTTACTGGAAAAGTAGACACTACGTCACTCCGTAAAACAAACATCAACACTCAGTTTAAAATATGTTACTGGAAAAGTAGACACTACGTCACTCCGTAAAACAAACATCAACACTCAGTTTAAAATATGTTACTGGAAAAGTAGACACTACGTCACTCCGTAAAACAAACATCAACACTCAGTTTAAAATATGTTACTGGAAAAGTAGACACTACGTCACTCCGTAAAACAAACATCAACACTCAGTTTAAAATATGTTACTGGAAAAGTAGACACTACGTCACTCCGTAAAACAAACATCAACACTCAGTTTAAAATATGTTACTGGAAAAGTAGACACTACGTCACTCCGTAAAACAAACATCAACACTCAGTTTAAAATATGTTACTAGAAAAGTAGACACTACGTCACTCCGTAAAACAAACATCAACACTCAGTTTAAAATATGTTACTGGAAAAGTAGACACTACGTCACTCCGTAAAACAAACATCAACACTCAGTTTAAAATATGTTACTGGAAAAGTAGACACTACGTCACTCCGTAAAACAAACATCAACACTCAGTTTAAAATATGTTACTGGAAAAGTAGACACTACGTCACTCCGTAAAACAAACATCAACACTCAGTTTAAAATATGTTACTGGAAAAGTAGACACTACGTCACTCCGTAAAACAAACATCAACACTCAGTTTAAAATATGTTACTGGAAAAGTAGACACTACGTCACTCCGTAAAACAAACATCAACACTCAGTTTAAAATATGTTACTGGAAAAGTAGACACTACGTCACTCCGTAAAACAAACATCAACACTCAGTTTAAAATATGTTACTGGAAAAGTAGACACTACGTCACTCCGTAAAACAAACATCAACACTCAGTTTAAAATATGTTACTGGAAAAGTAGACACTACGTCACTCCGTAAAACAAACATCAACACTCAGTTTAAAATATGTTACTGGAAAAGTAGACACTACGTCACTCCGTAAAACAAACATCAACACTCAGTTTAAAATATGTTACTGGAAAAGTAGACACTACGTCACTCCGTAAAACAAACATCAACACTCAGTTTAAAATATGTTACTGGAAAAGTAGACACTACGTCACTCCGTAAAACAAACATCAACACTCAGTTTAAAATATGTTACTGGAAAAGTAGACACTACGTCACTCCGTAAAACAAACATCAACACTCAGTTTAAAATATGTTACTGGAAAAGTAGACACTACGTCACTCCGTAAAACAAACATCAACACTCAGTTTAAAATATGTTACTGGAAAAGTAGACACTACGTCACTCCGTAAAACAAACATCAACACTCAGTTTAAAATATGTTACTGGAAAAGTAGACACTACGTCACTCCGTAAAACAAACATCAACACTCAGTTTAAAATATGTTACTGGAAAGTAGACACTACGTCACTCCGTAAAACAAACATCAACACTCAGTTTAAAATATGTTACTGGAAAAGTAGACACTACGTCACTCCGTAAAACAAACATCAACACTCAGTTTAAAATATGTTACTAGAAAAGTAGACACTACGTCACTCCGTAAAACAAACATCAACACTCAGTTTAAAATATGTTACTGGAAAAGTAGACACTACGTCACTCCGTAAAACAAACATCAACACTCAGTTTAAAATATGTTACTGGAAAAGTAGACACTACGTCACTCCGTAAAACAAACATCAACACTCAGTTTAAAATATGTTACTGGAAAAGTAGACACTACGTCACTCCGTAAAACAAACATCAACACTCAGTTTAAAATATGTTACTGGAAAAGTAGACACTACGTCACTCCGTAAAACAAACATCAACACTCAGTTTAAAATATGTTACTGGAAAAGTAGACACTACGTCACTCCGTAAAACAAACATCAACACTCAGTTTAAAATATGTTACTGGAAAAGTAGACACTACGTCACTCCGTAAAACAAACATCAACACTCAGTTTAAAATATGTTACTGGAAAAGTAGACACTACGTCACTCCGTAAAACAAACATCAACACTCAGTTTAAAATATGTTACTGGAAAAGTAGACACTACGTCACTCCGTAAAACAAACATCAACACTCAGTTTAAAATATGTTACTGGAAAAGTAGACACTACGTCACTCCGTAAAACAAACATCAACACTCAGTTTAAAATATGTTACTGGAAAAGTAGACACTACGTCACTCCGTAAAACAAACATCAACACTCAGTTTAAAATATGTTACTGGAAAAGTAGACACTACGTCACTCCGTAAAACAAACATCAACACTCAGTTTAAAATATGTTACTGGAAAAGTAGACACTACGTCACTCCGTAAAACAAACATCAACACTCAGTTTAAAATATGTTACTGGAAAAGTAGACACTACGTCACTCCGTAAAACAAACATCAACACTCAGTTTAAAATATGTTACTGGAAAAGTAGACACTACGTCACTCCGTAAAACAAACATCAACACTCAGTTTAAAATATGTTACTGGAAAAGTAGACACTACGTCACTCCGTAAAACAAACATCAACACTCAGTTTAAAATATGTTACTGGAAAAGTAGACACTACGTCACTCCGTAAAACAAACATCAACACTCAGTTTAAAATATGTTACTGGAAAAGTAGACACTACGTCACTCCGTAAAACAAACATCAACACTCAGTTTAAAATATGTTACTGGAAAAGTAGACACTACGTCACTCCGTAAAACAAACATCAACACTCAGTTTAAAATATGTTACTGGAAAAGTAGACACTACGTCACTCCGTAAAACAAACATCAACACTCAGTTTAAAATATGTTACTGGAAAAGTAGACACTACGTCACTCCGTAAAACAAACATCAACACTCAGTTTAAAATATGTTACTGGAAAAGTAGACACTACGTCACTCCGTAAAACAAACATCAACACTCAGTTTAAAATATGTTACTAGAAAAGTAGACACTACGTCACTCCGTAAAACAAACATCAACACTCAGTTTAAAATATGTTACTGGAAAAGTAGACACTACGTCACTCCGTAAAACAAACATCAACACTCAGTTTAAAATATGTTACTGGAAAAGTAGACACTACGTCACTCCGTAAAACAAACATCAACACTCAGTTTAAAATATGTTACTGGAAAAGTAGACACTACGTCACTCCGTAAAACAAACATCAACACTCAGTTTAAAATATGTTACTGGAAAAGTAGACACTACGTCACTCCGTAAAACAAACATCAACACTCAGTTTAAAATATGTTACTGGAAAAGTAGACACTACGTCACTCCGTAAAACAAACATCAACACTCAGTTTAAAATATGTTACTGGAAAAGTAGACACTACGTCACTCCGTAAAACAAACATCAACACTCAGTTTAAAATATGTTACTGGAAAAGTAGACACTACGTCACTCCGTAAAACAAACATCAACACTCAGTTTAAAATATGTTACTGGAAAAGTAGACACTACGTCACTCCGTAAAACAAACATCAACACTCAGTTTAAAATATGTTACTGGAAAAGTAGACACTACGTCACTCCGTAAAACAAACATCAACACTCAGTTTAAAATATGTTACTGGAAAAGTAGACACTACGTCACTCCGTAAAACAAACATCAACACTCAGTTTAAAATATGTTACTGGAAAAGTAGACACTACGTCACTCCGTAAAACAAACATCAACACTCAGTTTAAAATATGTTACTAGAAAAGTAGACACTACGTCACTCCGTAAAACAAACATCAACACTCAGTTTAAAATATGTTACTGGAAAAGTAGACACTACGTCACTCCGTAAAACAAACATCAACACTCAGTTTAAAATATGTTACTGGAAAAGTAGACACTACGTCACTCCGTAAAACAAACATCAACACTCAGTTTAAAATATGTTACTGGAAAAGTAGACACTACGTCACTCCGTAAAACAAACATCAACACTCAGTTTAAAATATGTTACTAGAAAAGTAGACACTACGTCACTCCGTAAAACAAACATCAACACTCAGTTTAAAATATGTTACTGGAAAAGTAGACACTACGTCACTCCGTAAAACAAACATCAACACTCAGTTTAAAATATGTTACTGGAAAAGTAGACACTACGTCACTCCGTAAAACAAACATCAACACTCAGTTTAAAATATGTTACTGGAAAAGTAGACACTACGTCACTCCGTAAAACAAACATCAACACTCAGTTTAAAATATGTTACTGGAAAAGTAGACACTACGTCACTCCGTAAAACAAACATCAACACTCAGTTTAAAATATGTTACTGGAAAAGTAGACACTACGTCACTCCGTAAAACAAACATCAACACTCAGTTTAAAATATGTTACTGGAAAAGTAGACACTACGTCACTCCGTAAAACAAACATCAACACTCAGTTTAAAATATGTTACTGGAAAAGTAGACACTACGTCACTCCGTAAAACAAACATCAACACTCAGTTTAAAATATGTTACTGGAAAAGTAGACACTACGTCACTCCGTAAAACAAACATCAACACTCAGTTTAAAATATGTTACTGGAAAAGTAGACACTACGTCACTCCGTAAAACAAACATCAACACTCAGTTTAAAATATGTTACTGGAAAAGTAGACACTACGTCACTCCGTAAAACAAACATCAACACTCAGTTTAAAATATGTTACTGGAAAAGTAGACACTACGTCACTCCGTAAAACAAACATCAACACTCAGTTTAAAATATGTTACTGGAAAAGTAGACACTACGTCACTCCGTAAAACAAACATCAACACTCAGTTTAAAATATGTTACTAGAAAAGTAGACACTACGTCACTCCGTAAAACAAACATCAACACTCAGTTTAAAATATGTTACTGGAAAAGTAGACACTACGTCACTCCGTAAAACAAACATCAACACTCAGTTTAAAATATGTTACTGGAAAAGTAGACACTACGTCACTCCGTAAAACAAACATCAACACTCAGTTTAAAATATGTTACTGGAAAAGTAGACACTACGTCACTCCGTAAAACAAACATCAACACTCAGTTTAAAATATGTTACTGGAAAAGTAGACACTACGTCACTCCGTAAAACAAACATCAACACTCAGTTTAAAATATGTTACTGGAAAAGTAGACACTACGTCACTCCGTAAAACAAACATCAACACTCAGTTTAAAATATGTTACTGGAAAAGTAGACACTACGTCACTCCGGAAACTAACATCAACACTCAGTTTAAAATATGTTACTGGAAAAGTAGACACTACGTCACTCCGTAAAACAAACATCAACACTCAGTTTAAAATATGTTACTGGAAAAGTAGACACTACGTCACTCCGTAAAACAAACATCAACACTCAGTTTAAAATATGTTACTAGAAAAGTAGACACTACGTCACTCCGTAAAACAAACATCAACACTCAGTTTAAAATATGTTACTGGAAAAGTAGACACTACGTCACTCCGTAAAACAAACATCAACACTCAGTTTAAAATATGTTACTGGAAAAGTAGACACTACGTCACACCGTAAAACAAACATCAACACTCAGTTTAAAATATTACTTGAAACGTAGACACTACGTCACTCCATAAAACAAACATCAACACTCAGTTTAAAATATGTTACTGGAAAAGTAGACACTACGTAACTCCGTAAAACAAACATCAACACTCAGTTTAAAATATGTTACTGGAAAAGTAGACACTACGTCACTCCGTAAAACAAACATCAACACTCAGTTTAAAATATGTTACTGGAAAAGTAGACACTACGTCACTCCGTAAAACAAACATCAACACTCAGTTTAAAATATGTTACTGGAAAAGTAGACACTACGTCACTCCGTAAAACAAACATCAACACTCAGTTTAAAATATGTTACTGGAAAAGTAGACACTACGTCACTCCGTAAAACAAACATCAACACTCAGTTTAAAATATGTTACTGGAAAAGTAGACACTACGTCACTCCGTAAAACAAACATCAACACTCAGTTTAAAATATGTTACTGGAAAAGTAGACACTACGTCACTCCGTAAAACAAACATCAACACTCAGTTTAAAATATGTTACTATAAAAGTAGACACTACGTCACTCCGTAAAACAAACATCAACACTCAGTTTAAAATATGTTACTAGAAAAGTAGACACTACGTCACTCCGTAAAACAAACATCAACACTCAGTTTAAAATATGTTACTGGAAAAGTAGACACTACGTCACTCCGTAAAACAAACATCAACACTCAGTTTAAAATATGTTACTGGAAAAGTAGACACTACGTCACTCCGTAAAACAAACATCAACACTCAGTTTAAAATATGTTACTGGAAAAGTAGACACTACGTCACTCCGTAAAACAAACATCAACACTCAGTTTAAAATATGTTACTGGAAAAGTAGACACTACGTCACTCCGTAAAACAAACATCAACACTCAGTTTAAAATATGTTACTGGAAAAGTAGACACTACGTCACTCCGTAAAACAAACATCAACACTCAGTTTAAAATATGTTACTGGAAAAGTAGACACTACGTCACTCCGTAAAACAAACATCAACACTCAGTTTAAAATATGTTACTGGAAAAGTAGACACTACGTCACTCCGTAAAACAAACATCAACACTCAGTTTAAAATATGTTACTGGAAAAGTAGACACTACGTCACTCCGTAAAACAAACATCAACACTCAGTTTAAAATATGTTACTGGAAAAGTAGACACTACGTCACTCCGTAAAACAAACATCAACACTCAGTTTAAAATATGTTACTGGAAAAGTAGACACTACGTCACTCCGTAAAACAAACATCAACACTCAGTTTAAAATATGTTACTGGAAAAGTAGACACTACGTCACTCCGTAAAACAAACATCAACACTCAGTTTAAAATATGTTACTGGAAAAGTAGACACTACGTCACTCCGTAAAACAAACATCAACACTCAGTTTAAAATATGTTACTGGAAAAGTAGACACTACGTCACTCCGTAAAACAAACATCAACACTCAGTTTAAAATATGTTACTGGAAAAGTAGACACTACGTCACTCCGTAAAACAAACATCAACACTCAGTTTAAAATATGTTACTATAAAAGTAGACACTACGTCACTCCGTAAAACAAACATCAACACTCAGTTTAAAATATGTTACTGGAAAAGTAGACACTACGTCACCCGTAAAACAAACATCAACACTCAGTTTAAAATATGTTACTGGAAAAGTAGACACTACGTCACTCCGTAAAACAAACATCAACACTCAGTTTAAAATATGTTACTGGAAAAGTAGACACTACGTCACTCCGTAAAACAAACATCAACACTCAGTTTAAAATATGTTACTGGAAAAGTAGACACTACGTCACTCCGACACATAACACTCAGTTTAAAATATGTTACTGGAAAGTAGACTACGTCACTCCGTAAAACAAACATCAACACTCAGTTTAAAATATGTTACTGGAAAAGTAGACACTACGTCACTCCGTAAAACAAACATCAACACTCAGTTTAAAATATGTTACTGGAAAAGTAGACACTACGTCACTCCGTAAAACAAACATCAACACTCAGTTTAAAATATGTTACTAGAAAAGTAGACACTACGTCACTCCGTAAAACAAACATCAACACTCAGTTTAAAATATGTTACTGGAAAAGTAGACACTACGTCACTCCGTAAAACAAACATCAACACTCAGTTTAAAATATGTTACTGGAAAAGTAGACACTACGTCACTCCGTAAAACAAACATCAACACTCAGTTTAAAATATGTTACTGGAAAAGTAGACACTACGTCACTCCGTAAAACAAACATCAACACTCAGTTTAAAATATGTTACTGGAAAAGTAGACACTACGTCACTCCGTAAAACAAACATCAACACTCAGTTTAAAATATGTTACTGGAAAAGTAGACACTACGTCACTCCGTAAAACAAACATCAACACTCAGTTTAAAATATGTTACTGGAAAAGTAGACACTACGTCACTCCGTAAAACAAACATCAACACTCAGTTTAAAATATGTTACTGGAAAAGTAGACACTACGTCACTCCGTAAAACAAACATCAACACTCAGTTTAAAATATGTTACTAGAAAAGTAGACACTACGTCACTCCGTAAAACAAACATCAACACTCAGTTTAAAATATGTTACTGGAAAAGTAGACACTACGTCACTCCGTAAAACAAACATCAACACTCAGTTTAAAATATGTTACTGGAAAAGTAGACACTACGTCACTCCGTAAAACAAACATCAACACTCAGTTTAAAATATGTTACTGGAAAAGTAGACACTACGTCACTCCGTAAAACAAACATCAACACTCAGTTTAAAATATGTTACTGGAAAAGTAGACACTACGTCACTCCGTAAAACAAACATCAACACTCAGTTTAAAATATGTTACTGGAAAAGTAGACACTACGTCACTCCGTAAAACAAACATCAACACTCAGTTTAAAATATGTTACTATAAAAGTAGACACTACGTCACTCCGTAAAACAAACATCAACACTCAGTTTAAAATATGTTACTGGAAAAGTAGACACTACGTCACTCCGTAAAACAAACATCAACACTCAGTTTAAAATATGTTACTGGAAAAGTAGACACTACGTCACTCCGTAAAACAAACATCAACACTCAGTTTAAAATATGTTACTGGAAAAGTAGACACTACGTCACTCCGTAAAACAAACATCAACACTCAGTTTAAAATATGTTACTGGAAAAGTAGACACTACGTCACTCCGTAAAACAAACATCAACACTCAGTTTAAAATATGTTACTGGAAAAGTAGACACTACGTCACTCCGTAAAACAAACATCAACACTCAGTTTAAAATATGTTACTGGAAAGTAGACACTACGTCACTCCGTAAAACAAACATCAACACTCAGTTTAAAATATGTTACTGGAAAAGTAGACACTACGTCACTCCGTAAAACAAACATCAACACTCAGTTTAAAATATGTTACTGGAAAAGTAGACACTACGTCACTCCGTAAAACAAACATCAACACTCAGTTTAAAATATGTTACTGGAAAAGTAGACACTACGTCACTCCGTAAAACAAACATCAACACTCAGTTTAAAATATGTTACTGGAAAAGTAGACACTACGTCACTCCGTAAAACAAACATCAACACTCAGTTTAAAATATGTTACTGGAAAAGTAGACACTACGTCACTCCGTAAAACAAACATCAACACTCAGTTTAAAATATGTTACTGGAAAAGTAGACACTACGTCACTCCGTAAAACAAACATCAACACTCAGTTTAAAATATGTTACTGGAAAAGTAGACACTACGTCACTCCGTAAAACAAACATCAACACTCAGTTTAAAATATGTTACTGGAAAAGTAGACACTACGTCACTCCGTAAAACAAACATCAACACTCAGTTTAAAATATGTTACTGGAAAAGTAGACACTACGTCACTCCGTAAAACAAACATCAACACTCAGTTTAAAATATGTTACTGGAAAAGTAGACACTACGTCACTCCGTAAAACAAACATCAACACTCAGTTTAAAATATGTTACTGGAAAAGTAGACACTACGTCACTCCGTAAAACAAACATCAACACTCAGTTTAAAATATGTTACTGTAGACACTACGTCACTCCGTAGACACAACACTCAGTTTAAAATATGTTACTGTCACTCCACTCCGTAAAACAAACATCAACACTCAGTTTAAAATATGTTACTGGAAAAGTAGACACTACGTCACTCCGTAAAACAAACATCAACACTCAGTTTAAAATATGTTACTGGAAAAGTAGACACTACGTCACTCCGTAAAACAAACATCAACACTCAGTTTAAAATATGTTACTGGAAAAGTAGACACTACGTCACTCCGTAAAACAAACATCAACACTCAGTTTAAAATATGTTACTAGAAAAGTAGACACTACGTCACTCCGTAAAACAAACATCAACACTCAGTTTAAAATATGTTACTGGAAAAGTAGACACTACGTCACTCCGTAAAACAAACATCAACACTCAGTTTAAAATATGTTACTGGAAAAGTAGACACTACGTCACTCCGTAAAACAAACATCAACACTCAGTTTAAAATATGTTACTGGAAAAGTAGACACTACGTCACTCCGTAAAACAAACATCAACACTCAGTTTAAAATATGTTACTGGAAAAGTAGACACTACGTCACTCCGTAAAACAAACATCAACACTCAGTTTAAAATATGTTACTGGAAAAGTAGACACTACGTCACTCCGTAAAACAAACATCAACACTCAGTTTAAAATATGTTACTGGAAAAGTAGACACTACGTCACTCCGTAAAACAAACATCAACACTCAGTTTAAAATATGTTACTGGAAAAGTAGACACTACGTCACTCCGTAAAACAAACATCAACACTCAGTTTAAAATATGTTACTGGAAAAGTAGACACTACGTCACTCCGTAAAACAAACATCAACACTCAGTTTAAAATATGTTACTGGAAAAGTAGACACTACGTCACTCCGTAAAACAAACATCAACACTCAGTTTAAAATATGTTACTGGAAAAGTAGACACTACGTCACTCCGTAAAACAAACATCAACACTCAGTTTAAAATATGTTACTGGAAAGTAGACACTACGTCACTCCGTAAAACAAACATCAACACTCAGTTTAAAATATGTTACTGGAAAAGTAGACACTACGTCACTCCGTAAAACAAACATCAACACTCAGTTTAAAATATGTTACTGGAAAAGTAGACACTACGTCACTCCGTAAAACAAACATCAACACTCAGTTTAAAATATGTTACTGGAAAAGTAGACACTACGTCACTCCGTAAAACAAACATCAACACTCAGTTTAAAATATGTTACTGGAAAAGTAGACACTACGTCACTCCGTAAAACAAACATCAACACTCAGTTTAAAATATGTTACTGGAAAAGTAGACACTACGTCACTCCGTAAAACAAACATCAACACTCAGTTTAAAATATGTTACTGGAAAAGTAGACACTACGTCACTCCGTAAAACAAACATCAACACTCAGTTTAAAATATGTTACTGGAAAAGTAGACACTACGTCACTCCGTAAAACAAACATCAACACTCAGTTTAAAATATGTTACTGGAAAAGTAGACACTACGTCACTCCGTAAAACAAACATCAACACTCAGTTTAAAATATGTTACTGGAAAAGTAGACACTACGTCACTCCGTAAAACAAACATCAACACTCAGTTTAAAATATGTTACTGGAAAAGTAGACACTACGTCACTCCGTAAAACAAACATCAACACTCAGTTTAAAATATGTTACTGGAAAAGTAGACACTACGTCACTCCGTAAAACAAACATCAACACTCAGTTTAAAATATGTTACTGGAAAAGTAGACACTACGTCACTCCGTAAAACAAACATCAACACTCAGTTTAAAATATGTTACTGGAAAAGTAGACACTACGTCACTCCGTAAAACAAACATCAACACTCAGTTTAAAATATGTTACTGGAAAAGTAGACACTACGTCACTCCGTAAAACAAACATCAACACTCAGTTTAAAATATGTTACTGGAAAAGTAGACACTACGTCACTCCGTAAAACAAACATCAACACTCAGTTTAAAATATGTTACTGGAAAAGTAGACACTACGTCACTCCGTAAAACAAACATCAACACTCAGTTTAAAATATGTTACTGGAAAAGTAGACACTACGTCACTCCGTAAAACAAACATCAACACTCAGTTTAAAATATGTTACTGGAAAAGTAGACACTACGTCACTCCGTAAAACAAACATCAACACTCAGTTTAAAATATGTTACTGGAAAAGTAGACACTACGTCACTCCGTAAAACAAACATCAACACTCAGTTTAAAATATGTTACTGGAAAAGTAGACACTACGTCACTCCGTAAAACAAACATCAACACTCAGTTTAAAATATGTTACTGGAAAAGTAGACACTACGTCACTCCGTAAAACAAACATCAACACTCAGTTTAAAATATGTTACTGGAAAAGTAGACACTACGTCACTCCGTAAAACAAACATCAACACTCAGTTTAAAATATGTTACTGGAAAAGTAGACACTACGTCACTCCGTAAAACAAACATCAACACTCAGTTTAAAATATGTTACTGGAAAAGTAGACACTACGTCACTCCGTAAAACAAACATCAACACTCAGTTTAAAATATGTTACTGGAAAAGTAGACACTACGTCACTCCGTAAAACAAACATCAACACTCAGTTTAAAATATGTTACTGGAAAAGTAGACACTACGTCACTCCGTAAAACAAACATCAACACTCAGTTTAAAATATGTTACTGGAAAGTAGACACTACGTCACTCCGTAAAACAAACATCAACACTCAGTTTAAAATATGTTACTGGAAAAGTAGACACTACGTCACTCCGTAAAACAAACATCAACACTCAGTTTAAAATATGTTACTGGAAAAGTAGACACTACGTCACTCCGTAAAACAAACATCAACACTCAGTTTAAAATATGTTACTGGAAAAGTAGACACTACGTCACTCCGTAAAACAAACATCAACACTCAGTTTAAAATATGTTACTGGAAAAGTAGACACTACGTCACTCCGTAAAACAAACATCAACACTCAGTTTAAAATATGTTACTGGAAAAGTAGACACTACGTCACTCCGTAAAACAAACATCAACACTCAGTTTAAAATATGTTACTGGAAAAGTAGACACTACGTCACTCCGTAAAACAAACATCAACACTCAGTTTAAAATATGTTACTGGAAAAGTAGACACTACGTCACTCCGTAAAACAAACATCAACACTCAGTTTAAAATATGTTACTGGAAAAGTAGACACTACGTCACTCCGTAAAACAAACATCAACACTCAGTTTAAAATATGTTACTGGAAAAGTAGACACTACGTCACTCCGTAAAACAAACATCAACACTCAGTTTAAAATATGTTACTGGAAAAGTAGACACTACGTCACTCCGTAAAACAAACATCAACACTCAGTTTAAAATATGTTACTGGAAAAGTAGACACTACGTCACTCCGTAAAACAAACATCAACACTCAGTTTAAAATATGTTACTGGAAAAGTAGACACTACGTCACTCCGTAAAACAAACATCAACACTCAGTTTAAAATATGTTACTGGAAAAGTAGACACTACGTCACTCCGTAAAACAAACATCAACACTCAGTTTAAAATATGTTACTGGAAAAGTAGACACTACGTCACTCCGTAAAACAAACATCAACACTCAGTTTAAAATATGTTACTGGAAAAGTAGACACTACGTCACTCCGTAAAACAAACATCAACACTCAGTTTAAAATATGTTACTGGAAAAGTAGACACTACGTCACTCCGTAAAACAAACATCAACACTCAGTTTAAAATATGTTACTGGAAAAGTAGACACTACGTCACTCCGTAAAACAAACATCAACACTCAGTTTAAAATATGTTACTGGAAAAGTAGACACTACGTCACTCCGTAAAACAAACATCAACACTCAGTTTAAAATATGTTACTGGAAAAGTAGACACTACGTCACTCCGTAAAACAAACATCAACACTCAGTTTAAAATATGTTACTGGAAAAGTAGACACTACGTCACTCCGTAAAACAAACATCAACACTCAGTTTAAAATATGTTACTGGAAAAGTAGACACTACGTCACTCCGTAAAACAAACATCAACACTCAGTTTAAAATATGTTACTGGAAAAGTAGACACTACGTCACTCCGTAAAACAAACATCAACACTCAGTTTAAAATATGTTACTGGAAAAGTAGACACTACGTCACTCCGTAAAACAAACATCAACACTCAGTTTAAAATATGTTACTGGAAAAGTAGACACTACGTCACTCCGTAAAACAAACATCAACACTCAGTTTAAAATATGTTACTGGAAAAGTAGACACTACGTCACTCCGTAAAACAAACATCAACACTCAGTTTAAAATATGTTACTGGAAAAGTAGACACTACGTCACTCCGTAAAACAAACATCAACACTCAGTTTAAAATATGTTACTGGAAAAGTAGACACTACGTCACTCCGTAAAACAAACATCAACACTCAGTTTAAAATATGTTACTGGAAAAGTAGACACTACGTCACTCCGTAAAACAAACATCAACACTCAGTTTAAAATATGTTACTGGAAAAGTAGACACTACGTCACTCCGTAAAACAAACATCAACACTCAGTTTAAAATATGTTACTGGAAAAGTAGACACTACGTCACTCCGTAAAACAAACATCAACACTCAGTTTAAAATATGTTACTGGAAAAGTAGACACTACGTCACTCCGTAAAACAAACATCAACACTCAGTTTAAAATATGTTACTGGAAAAGTAGACACTACGTCACTCCGTAAAACAAACATCAACACTCAGTTTAAAATATGTTACTGGAAAAGTAGACACTACGTCACTCCGTAAAACAAACATCAACACTCAGTTTAAAATATGTTACTGGAAAAGTAGACACTACGTCACTCCGTAAAACAAACATCAACACTCAGTTTAAAATATGTTACTGGAAAAGTAGACACTACGTCACTCCGTAAAACAAACATCAACACTCAGTTTAAAATATGTTACTGGAAAAGTAGACACTACGTCACTCCGTAAAACAAACATCAACACTCAGTTTAAAATATGTTACTGGAAAAGTAGACACTACGTCACTCCGTAAAACAAACATCAACACTCAGTTTAAAATATGTTACTGGAAAAGTAGACACTACGTCACTCCGTAAAACAAACATCAACACTCAGTTTAAAATATGTTACTGGAAAAGTAGACACTACGTCACTCCGTAAAACAAACATCAACACTCAGTTTAAAATATGTTACTGGAAAAGTAGACACTACGTCACTCCGTAAAACAAACATCAACACTCAGTTTAAAATATGTTACTGGAAAAGTAGACACTACGTCACTCCGTAAAACAAACATCAACACTCAGTTTAAAATATGTTACTGGAAAGTAGACACTACGTCACTCCGTAAAACAAACATCAACACTCAGTTTAAAATATGTTACTGGAAAAGTAGACACTACGTCACTCCGTAAAACAAACATCAACACTCAGTTTAAAATATGTTACTGGAAAAGTAGACACTACGTCACTCCGTAAAACAAACATCAACACTCAGTTTAAAATATGTTACTGGAAAAGTAGACACTACGTCACTCCGTAAAACAAACATCAACACTCAGTTTAAAATATGTTACTGGAAAAGTAGACACTACGTCACTCCGTAAAACAAACATCAACACTCAGTTTAAAATATGTTACTGGAAAAGTAGACACTACGTCACTCCGTAAAACAAACATCAACACTCAGTTTAAAATATGTTACTGGAAAAGTAGACACTACGTCACTCCGTAAAACAAACATCAACACTCAGTTTAAAATATGTTACTGGAAAAGTAGACACTACGTCACTCCGTAAAACAAACATCAACACTCAGTTTAAAATATGTTACTAGAAAAGTAGACACTACGTCACTCCGTAAAACAAACATCAACACTCAGTTTAAAATATGTTACTGGAAAAGTAGACACTACGTCACTCCGTAAAACAAACATCAACACTCAGTTTAAAATATGTTACTGGAAAAGTAGACACTACGTCACTCCGTAAAACAAACATCAACACTCAGTTTAAAATATGTTACTGGAAAAGTAGACACTACGTCACTCCGTAAAACAAACATCAACACTCAGTTTAAAATATGTTACTGGAAAAGTAGACACTACGTCACTCCGTAAAACAAACATCAACACTCAGTTTAAAATATGTTACTGGAAAAGTAGACACTACGTCACTCCGTAAAACAAACATCAACACTCAGTTTAAAATATGTTACTGGAAAAGTAGACACTACGTCACTCCGTAAAACAAACATCAACACTCAGTTTAAAATATGTTACTGGAAAAGTAGACACTACGTCACTCCGTAAAACAAACATCAACACTCAGTTTAAAATATGTTACTGGAAAAGTAGACACTACGTCACTCCGTAAAACAAACATCAACACTCAGTTTAAAATATGTTACTGGAAAAGTAGACACTACGTCACTCCGTAAAACAAACATCAACACTCAGTTTAAAATATGTTACTGGAAAAGTAGACACTACGTCACTCCGTAAAACAAACATCAACACTCAGTTTAAAATATGTTACTGGAAAAGTAGACACTACGTCACTCCGTAAAACAAACATCAACACTCAGTTTAAAATATGTTACTGGAAAAGTAGACACTACGTCACTCCACTCAGTTTAAAATATGTTACTGGAAAACAAACATCAACACTCAGTTTAAAATATGTTACTGGAAAAGTAGACACTACGTCACTCCGTAAAACAAACATCAACACTCAGTTTAAAATATGTTACTGGAAAAGTAGACACTACGTCACTCCGTAAAACAAACATCAACACTCAGTTTAAAATATGTTACTGGAAAAGTAGACACTACGTCACTCCGTAAAACAAACATCAACACTCAGTTTAAAATATGTTACTGGAAAAGTAGACACTACGTCACTCCGTAAAACAAACATCAACACTCAGTTTAAAATATGTTACTGGAAAAGTAGACACTACGTCACTCCGTAAAACAAACATCAACACTCAGTTTAAAATATGTTACTATAAAGTAGACACTACGTCACTCCGTAAAACAAACATCAACACTCAGTTTAAAATATGTTACTGGAAAAGTAGACACTACGTCACTCCGTAAAACAAACATCAACACTCAGTTTAAAATATGTTACTATAAAAGTAGACACTACGTCACTCCGTAAAACAAACATCAACACTCAGTTTAAAATATGTTACTGGAAAAGTAGACACTACGTCACTCCGTAAAACAAACATCAACACTCAGTTTAAAATATGTTACTAGAAAAGTAGACACTACGTCACTCCGTAAAACAAACATCAACACTCAGTTTAAAATATGTTACTGGAAAAGTAGACACTACGTCACTCCGTAAAACAAACATCAACACTCAGTTTAAAATATGTTACTGGAAAAGTAGACACTACGTCACTCCGTAAAACAAACATCAACACTCAGTTTAAAATATGTTACTGGAAAAGTAGACACTACGTCACTCCGTAAAACAAACATCAACACTCAGTTTAAAATATGTTACTGGAAAAGTAGACACTACGTCACTCCGTAAAACAAACATCAACACTCAGTTTAAAATATGTTACTGGAAAAGTAGACACTACGTCACTCCGTAAAACAAACATCAACACTCAGTTTAAAATATGTTACTGGAAAAGTAGACACTACGTCACTCCGTAAAACAAACATCAACACTCAGTTTAAAATATGTTACTGGAAAAGTAGACACTACGTCACTCCGTAAAACAAACATCAACACTCAGTTTAAAATATGTTACTGGAAAAGTAGACACTACGTCACTCCGTAAAACAAACATCAACACTCAGTTTAAAATATGTTACTGGAAAAGTAGACACTACGTCACTCCGTAAAACAAACATCAACACTCAGTTTAAAATATGTTACTGGAAAAGTAGACACTACGTCACTCCGTAAAACAAACATCAACACTCAGTTTAAAATATGTTACTGGAAAAGTAGACACTACGTCACTCCGTAAAACAAACATCAACACTCAGTTTAAAATATGTTACTGGAAAAGTAGACACTACGTCACTCCGTAAAACAAACATCAACACTCAGTTTAAAATATGTTACTGGAAAAGTAGACACTACGTCACTCCGTAAAACAAACATCAACACTCAGTTTAAAATATGTTACTGGAAAAGTAGACACTACGTCACTCCGTAAAACAAACATCAACACTCAGTTTAAAATATGTTACTGGAAAAGTAGACACTACGTCACTCCGTAAAACAAACATCAACACTCAGTTTAAAATATGTTACTGGAAAAGTAGACACTACGTCACTCCGTAAAACAAACATCAACACTCAGTTTAAAATATGTTACTGGAAAAGTAGACACTACGTCACTCCGTAAAACAAACATCAACACTCAGTTTAAAATATGTTACTGGAAAAGTAGACACTACGTCACTCCGTAAAACAAACATCAACACTCAGTTTAAAATATGTTACTGGAAAAGTAGACACTACGTCACTCCGTAAAACAAACATCAACACTCAGTTTAAAATATGTTACTGGAAAAGTAGACACTACGTCACTCCGTAAAACAAACATCAACACTCAGTTTAAAATATGTTACTGGAAAAGTAGACACTACGTCACTCCGTAAAACAAACATCAACACTCAGTTTAAAATATGTTACTGGAAAAGTAGACACTACGTCACTCCGTAAAACAAACATCAACACTCAGTTTAAAATATGTTACTGGAAAAGTAGACACTACGTCACTCCGTAAAACAAACATCAACACTCAGTTTAAAATATGTTACTGGAAAAGTAGACACTACGTCACTCCGTAAAACAAACATCAACACTCAGTTTAAAATATGTTACTGGAAAAGTAGACACTACGTCACTCCGTAAAACAAACATCAACACTCAGTTTAAAATATGTTACTGGAAAAGTAGACACTACGTCACTCCGTAAAACAAACATCAACACTCAGTTTAAAATATGTTACTGGAAAAGTAGACACTACGTCACTCCGTAAAACAAACATCAACACTCAGTTTAAAATATGTTACTGGAAAAGTAGACACTACGTCACTCCGTAAAACAAACATCAACACTCAGTTTAAAATATGTTACTGGAAAAGTAGACACTACGTCACTCCGTAAAACAAACATCAACACTCAGTTTAAAATATGTTACTGGAAAAGTAGACACTACGTCACTCCGTAAAACAAACATCAACACTCAGTTTAAAATATGTTACTGGTAAACTACGTCACTCCGTAGAACACTACGTCACTCCGTAAAACAAACATCAACACTCAGTTTAAAATATGTTACTGGAAAAGTAGACACTACGTCACTCCGTAAAACAAACATCAACACTCAGTTTAAAATATGTTACTGGAAAGTAGACACTACGTCACTCCGTAAAACAAACATCAACACTCAGTTTAAAATATGTTACTGGAAAAGTAGACACTACGTCACTCCGTAAAACAAACATCAACACTCAGTTTAAAATATGTTACTGGAAAAGTAGACACTACGTCACTCCGTAAAACAAACATCAACACTCAGTTTAAAATATGTTACTGGAAAAGTAGACACTACGTCACTCCGTAAAACAAACATCAACACTCAGTTTAAAATATGTTACTGGAAAAGTAGACACTACGTCACTCCGTAAAACAAACATCAACACTCAGTTTAAAATATGTTACTGGAAAAGTAGACACTACGTCACTCCGTAAAACAAACATCAACACTCAGTTTAAAATATGTTACTGGAAAAGTAGACACTACGTCACTCCGTAAAACAAACATCAACACTCAGTTTAAAATATGTTACTGGAAAGTAGACACTACGTCACTCCGTAAAACAAACATCAACACTCAGTTTAAAATATGTTACTGGAAAAGTAGACACTACGTCACTCCGTAAAACAAACATCAACACTCAGTTTAAAATATGTTACTGGAAAAGTAGACACTACGTCACTCCGTAAAACAAACATCAACACTCAGTTTAAAATATGTTACTGGAAAAGTAGACACTACGTCACTCCGTAAAACAAACATCAACACTCAGTTTAAAATATGTTACTGGAAAAGTAGACACTACGTCACTCCGTAAAACAAACATCAACACTCAGTTTAAAATATGTTACTGGAAAAGTAGACACTACGTCACTCCGTAAAACAAACATCAACACTCAGTTTAAAATATGTTACTGGAAAAGTAGACACTACGTCACTCCGTAAAACAAACATCAACACTCAGTTTAAAATATGTTACTGGAAAAGTAGACACTACGTCACTCCGTAAAACAAACATCAACACTCAGTTTAAAATATGTTACTGGAAAAGTAGACACTACGTCACTCCGTAAAACAAACATCAACACTCAGTTTAAAATATGTTACTGGAAAAGTAGACACTACGTCACTCCGTAAAACAAACATCAACACTCAGTTTAAAATATGTTACTGGAAAAGTAGACACTACGTCACTCCGTAAAACAAACATCAACACTCAGTTTAAAATATGTTACTGGAAAAGTAGACACTACGTCACTCCGTAAAACAAACATCAACACTCAGTTTAAAATATGTTACTGGAAAAGTAGACACTACGTCACTCCGTAAAACAAACATCAACACTCAGTTTAAAATATGTTACTGGAAAAGTAGACACTACGTCACTCCGTAAAACAAACATCAACACTCAGTTTAAAATATGTTACTGGAAAAGTAGACACTACGTCACTCCGTAAAACAAACATCAACACTCAGTTTAAAATATGTTACTGGAAAAGTAGACACTACGTCACTCCGTAAAACAAACATCAACACTCAGTTTAAAATATGTTACTGGAAAAGTAGACACTACGTCACTCCGTAAAACAAACATCAACACTCAGTTTAAAATATGTTACTGGAAAAGTAGACACTACGTCACTCCGTAAAACAAACATCAACACTCAGTTTAAAATATGTTACTAGAAAAGTAGACACTACGTCACTCCGTAAAACAAACATCAACACTCAGTTTAAAATATGTTACTGGAAAAGTAGACACTACGTCACTCCGTAAAACAAACATCAACACTCAGTTTAAAATATGTTACTGGAAAAGTAGACACTACGTCACTCCGTAAAACAAACATCAACACTCAGTTTAAAATATGTTACTGGAAAAGTAGACACTACGTCACTCCGTAAAACAAACATCAACACTCAGTTTAAAATATGTTACTGGAAAAGTAGACACTACGTCACTCCGTAAAACAAACATCAACACTCAGTTTAAAATATGTTACTGGAAAAGTAGACACTACGTCACTCCGTAAAACAAACATCAACACTCAGTTTAAAATATGTTACTGGAAAAGTAGACACTACGTCACTCCGTAAAACAAACATCAACACTCAGTTTAAAATATGTTACTGGAAAAGTAGACACTACGTCACTCCGTAAAACAAACATCAACACTCAGTTTAAAATATGTTACTGGAAAAGTAGACACTACGTCACTCCGTAAAACAAACATCAACACTCAGTTTAAAATATGTTACTGGAAAAGTAGACACTACGTCACTCCGTAAAACAAACATCAACACTCAGTTTAAAATATGTTACTGGAAAAGTAGACACTACGTCACTCCGTAAAACAAACATCAACACTCAGTTTAAAATATGTTACTGGAAAAGTAGACACTACGTCACTCCGTAAAACAAACATCAACACTCAGTTTAAAATATGTTACTGGAAAAGTAGACACTACGTCACTCCGTAAAACAAACATCAACACTCAGTTTAAAATATGTTACTGGAAAAGTAGACACTACGTCACTCCGTAAAACAAACATCAACACTCAGTTTAAAATATGTTACTGGAAAAGTAGACACTACGTCACTCCGTAAAACAAACATCAACACTCAGTTTAAAATATGTTACTGGAAAAGTAGACACTACGTCACTCCGTAAAACAAACATCAACACTCAGTTTAAAATATGTTACTGGAAAAGTAGACACTACGTCACTCCGTAAAACAAACATCAACACTCAGTTTAAAATATGTTACTGGAAAAGTAGACACTACGTCACTCCGTAAAACAAACATCAACACTCAGTTTAAAATATGTTACTGGAAAAGTAGACACTACGTCACTCCGTAAAACAAACATCAACACTCAGTTTAAAATATGTTACTGGAAAAGTAGACACTACGTCACTCCGTAAAACAAACATCAACACTCAGTTTAAAATATGTTACTGGAAAAGTAGACACTACGTCACTCCGTAAAACAAACATCAACACTCAGTTTAAAATATGTTACTGGAAAAGTAGAAAACACTACACTCAGTTTAAAATATGTTACTGGAAAAGTAGACACTACGTCCGTAAAACAAACATCAACACTCAGTTTAAAATATGTTACTGGAAAAGTAGACACTACGTCACTCCGTAAAACAAACATCAACACTCAGTTTAAAATATGTTACTGGAAAGTAGACACTACGTCACTCCGTAAAACAAACATCAACACTCAGTTTAAAATATGTTACTGGAAAAGTAGACACTACGTCACTCCGTAAAACAAACATCAACACTCAGTTTAAAATATGTTACTGGAAAAGTAGACACTACGTCACTCCGTAAAACAAACATCAACACTCAGTTTAAAATATGTTACTGGAAAAGTAGACACTACGTCACTCCGTAAAACAAACATCAACACTCAGTTTAAAATATGTTACTGGAAAAGTAGACACTACGTCACTCCGTAAAACAAACATCAACACTCAGTTTAAAATATGTTACTGGAAAAGTAGACACTACGTCACTCCGTAAAACAAACATCAACACTCAGTTTAAAATATGTTACTGGAAAAGTAGACACTACGTCACTCCGTAAAACAAACATCAACACTCAGTTTAAAATATGTTACTGGAAAAGTAGACACTACGTCACTCCGTAAAACAAACATCAACACTCAGTTTAAAATATGTTACTGGAAAAGTAGACACTACGTCACTCCGTAAAACAAACATCAACACTCAGTTTAAAATATGTTACTGGAAAAGTAGACACTACGTCACTCCGTAAAACAAACATCAACACTCAGTTTAAAATATGTTACTGGAAAAGTAGACACTACGTCACTCCGTAAAACAAACATCAACACTCAGTTTAAAATATGTTACTGGAAAAGTAGACACTACGTCACTCCGTAAAACAAACATCAACACTCAGTTTAAAATATGTTACTGGAAAAGTAGACACTACGTCACTCCGTAAAACAAACATCAACACTCAGTTTAAAATATGTTACTGGAAAAGTAGACACTACGTCACTCCGTAAAACAAACATCAACACTCAGTTTAAAATATGTTACTGGAAAAGTAGACACTACGTCACTCCGTAAAACAAACATCAACACTCAGTTTAAAATATGTTACTGGAAAAGTAGACACTACGTCACTCCGTAAAACAAACATCAACACTCAGTTTAAAATATGTTACTGGAAAAGTAGACACTACGTCACTCCGTAAAACAAACATCAACACTCAGTTTAAAATATGTTACTGGAAAAGTAGACACTACGTCACTCCGTAAAACAAACATCAACACTCAGTTTAAAATATGTTACTGGAAAAGTAGACACTACGTCACTCCGTAAAACAAACATCAACACTCAGTTTAAAATATGTTACTGGAAAGTAGACACTACGTCACTCCGTAAAACAAACATCAACACTCAGTTTAAAATATGTTACTGGAAAAGTAGACACTACGTCACTCCGTAAAACAAACATCAACACTCAGTTTAAAATATGTTACTGGAAAAGTAGACACTACGTCACTCCGTAAAACAAACATCAACACTCAGTTTAAAATATGTTACTGGAAAAGTAGACACTACGTCACTCCGTAAAACAAACATCAACACTCAGTTTAAAATATGTTACTGGAAAAGTAGACACTACGTCACTCCGTAAAACAAACATCAACACTCAGTTTAAAATATGTTACTGGAAAAGTAGACACTACGTCACTCCGTAAAACAAACATCAACACTCAGTTTAAAATATGTTACTGGAAAAGTAGACACTACGTCACTCCGTAAAACAAACATCAACACTCAGTTTAAAATATGTTACTGGAAAAGTAGACACTACGTCACTCCGTAAAACAAACATCAACACTCAGTTTAAAATATGTTACTGGAAAAGTAGACACTACGTCACTCCGTAAAACAAACATCAACACTCAGTTTAAAATATGTTACTGGAAAAGTAGACACTACGTCACTCCGTAAAACAAACATCAACACTCAGTTTAAAATATGTTACTGGAAAAGTAGACACTACGTCACTCCGTAAAACAAACATCAACACTCAGTTTAAAATATGTTACTGGAAAAGTAGACACTACGTCACTCCGTAAAACAAACATCAACACTCAGTTTAAAATATGTTACTGGAAAAGTAGACACTACGTCACTCCGTAAAACAAACATCAACACTCAGTTTAAAATATGTTACTGGAAAAGTAGACACTACGTCACTCCGTAAAACAAACATCAACACTCAGTTTAAAATATGTTACTGGAAAAGTAGACACTACGTCACTCCGTAAAACAAACATCAACACTCAGTTTAAAATATGTTACTGGAAAAGTAGACACTACGTCACTCCGTAAAACAAACATCAACACTCAGTTTAAAATATGTTACTGGAAAAGTAGACACTACGTCACTCCGTAAAACAAACATCAACACTCAGTTTAAAATATGTTACTGGAAAAGTAGACACTACGTCACTCCGTAAAACAAACATCAACACTCAGTTTAAAATATGTTACTGGAAAAGTAGACACTACGTCACTCCGTAAAACAAACATCAACACTCAGTTTAAAATATGTTACTGGAAAAGTAGACACTACGTCACTCCGTAAAACAAACATCAACACTCAGTTTAAAATATGTTACTGGAAAAGTAGACACTACGTCACTCCGTAAAACAAACATCAACACTCAGTTTAAAATATGTTACTGGAAAGTAGACACTACGTCACTCCGTAAAACAAACATCAACACTCAGTTTAAAATATGTTACTGGAAAAGTAGACACTACGTCACTCCGTAAAACAAACATCAACACTCAGTTTAAAATATGTTACTGGAAAAGTAGACACTACGTCACTCCGTAAAACAAACATCAACACTCAGTTTAAAATATGTTACTGGAAAAGTAGACACTACGTCACTCCGTAAAACAAACATCAACACTCAGTTTAAAATATGTTACTGGAAAAGTAGACACTACGTCACTCCGTAAAACAAACATCAACACTCAGTTTAAAATATGTTACTGGAAAAGTAGACACTACGTCACTCCGTAAAACAAACATCAACACTCAGTTTAAAATATGTTACTGGAAAAGTAGACACTACGTCACTCCGTAAAACAAACATCAACACTCAGTTTAAAATATGTTACTGGAAAAGTAGACACTACGTCACTCCGTAAAACAAACATCAACACTCAGTTTAAAATATGTTACTGGAAAAGTAGACACTACGTCACTCCGTAAAACAAACATCAACACTCAGTTTAAAATATGTTACTGGAAAAGTAGACACTACGTCACTCCGTAAAACAAACATCAACACTCAGTTTAAAATATGTTACTGGAAAAGTAGACACTACGTCACTCCGTAAAACAAACATCAACACTCAGTTTAAAATATGTTACTGGAAAAGTAGACACTACGTCACTCCGTAAAACAAACATCAACACTCAGTTTAAAATATGTTACTGGAAAAGTAGACACTACGTCACTCCGTAAAACAAACATCAACACTCAGTTTAAAATATGTTACTGGAAAAGTAGACACTACGTCACTCCGTAAAACAAACATCAACACTCAGTTTAAAATATGTTACTGGAAAAGTAGACACTACGTCACTCCGTAAAACAAACATCAACACTCAGTTTAAAATATGTTACTGGAAAAGTAGACACTACGTCACTCCGTAAAACAAACATCAACA
Source organism: Tachypleus tridentatus (assembly GCF_004210375.1). Classification (NCBI taxonomy): domain Eukaryota; kingdom Metazoa; phylum Arthropoda; class Merostomata; order Xiphosura; family Limulidae; genus Tachypleus; species Tachypleus tridentatus. The sequence continues at coordinate 104,143,418 of NC_134825.1, read as the reverse complement.
CTCAGTTTAAAATATGTTACTGGAAAAGTAGACACTACGTCACTCCGTAAAACAAACATCAACACTCAGTTTAAAATATGTTACTGGAAAAGTAGACACTACGTCACTCCGTAAAACAAACATCAACACTCAGTTTAAAATATGTTACTGGAAAAGTAGACACTACGTCACTCCGTAAAACAAACATCAACACTCAGTTTAAAATATGTTACTGGAAAAGTAGACACTACGTCACTCCGTAAAACAAACATCAACACTCAGTTTAAAATATGTTACTGGAAAAGTAGACACTACGTCACTCCGTAAAACAAACATCAACACTCAGTTTAAAATATGTTACTGGAAAAGTAGACACTACGTCACTCCGTAAAACAAACATCAACACTCAGTTTAAAATATGTTACTGGAAAAGTAGACACTACGTCACTCCGTAAAACAAACATCAACACTCAGTTTAAAATATGTTACTGGAAAAGTAGACACTACGTCACTCCGTAAAACAAACATCAACACTCAGTTTAAAATATGTTACTGGAAAAGTAGACACTACGTCACTCCGTAAAACAAACATCAACACTCAGTTTAAAATATGTTACTGGAAAAGTAGACACTACGTCACTCCGTAAAACAAACATCAACACTCAGTTTAAAATATGTTACTGGAAAAGTAGACACTACGTCACTCCGTAAAACAAACATCAACACTCAGTTTAAAATATGTTACTGGAAAAGTAGACACTACGTCACTCCGTAAAACAAACATCAACACTCAGTTTAAAATATGTTACTGGAAAAGTAGACACTACGTCACTCCGTAAAACAAACATCAACACTCAGTTTAAAATATGTTACTGGAAAAGTAGACACTACGTCACTCCGTAAAACAAACATCAACACTCAGTTTAAAATATGTTACTGGAAAAGTAGACACTACGTCACTCCGTAAAACAAACATCAACACTCAGTTTAAAATATGTTACTGGAAAAGTAGACACTACGTCACTCCGTAAAACAAACATCAACACTCAGTTTAAAATATGTTACTGGAAAAGTAGACACTACGTCACTCCGTAAAACAAACATCAACACTCAGTTTAAAATATGTTACTGGAAAAGTAGACACTACGTCACTCCGTAAAACAAACATCAACACTCAGTTTAAAATATGTTACTGGAAAAGTAGACACTACGTCACTCCGTAAAACAAACATCAACACTCAGTTTAAAATATGTTACTGGAAAAGTAGACACTACGTCACTCCGTAAAACAAACATCAACACTCAGTTTAAAATATGTTACTGGAAAAGTAGACACTACGTCACTCCGTAAAACAAACATCAACACTCAGTTTAAAATATGTTACTGGAAAAGTAGACACTACGTCACTCCGTAAAACAAACATCAACACTCAGTTTAAAATATGTTACTGGAAAAGTAGACACTACGTCACTCCGTAAAACAAACATCAACACTCAGTTTAAAATATGTTACTGGAAAAGTAGACACTACGTCACTCCGTAAAACAAACATCAACACTCAGTTTAAAATATGTTACTGGAAAAGTAGACACTACGTCACTCCGTAAAACAAACATCAACACTCAGTTTAAAATATGTTACTGGAAAAGTAGACACTACGTCACTCCGTAAAACAAACATCAACACTCAGTTTAAAATATGTTACTGGAAAAGTAGACACTACGTCACTCCGTAAAACAAACATCAACACTCAGTTTAAAATATGTTACTGGAAAAGTAGACACTACGTCACTCCGTAAAACAAACATCAACACTCAGTTTAAAATATGTTACTGGAAAAGTAGACACTACGTCACTCCGTAAAACAAACATCAACACTCAGTTTAAAATATGTTACTGGAAAAGTAGACACTACGTCACTCCGTAAAACAAACATCAACACTCAGTTTAAAATATGTTACTGGAAAAGTAGACACTACGTCACTCCGTAAAACAAACATCAACACTCAGTTTAAAATATGTTACTGGAAAAGTAGACACTACGTCACTCCGTAAAACAAACATCAACACTCAGTTTAAAATATGTTACTGGAAAAGTAGACACTACGTCACTCCGTAAAACAAACATCAACACTCAGTTTAAAATATGTTACTGGAAAAGTAGACACTACGTCACTCCGTAAAACAAACATCAACACTCAGTTTAAAATATGTTACTGGAAAAGTAGACACTACGTCACTCCGTAAAACAAACATCAACACTCAGTTTAAAATATGTTACTGGAAAAGTAGACACTACGTCACTCCGTAAAACAAACATCAACACTCAGTTTAAAATATGTTACTGGAAAAGTAGACACTACGTCACTCCGTAAAACAAACATCAACACTCAGTTTAAAATATGTTACTGGAAAAGTAGACACTACGTCACTCCGTAAAACAAACATCAACACTCAGTTTAAAATATGTTACTGGAAAAGTAGACACTACGTCACTCCGTAAAACAAACATCAACACTCAGTTTAAAATATGTTACTGGAAAAGTAGACACTACGTCACTCCGTAAAACAAACATCAACACTCAGTTTAAAATATGTTACTGGAAAAGTAGACACTACGTCACTCCGTAAAACAAACATCAACACTCAGTTTAAAATATGTTACTGGAAAAGTAGACACTACGTCACTCCGTAAAACAAACATCAACACTCAGTTTAAAATATGTTACTGGAAAAGTAGACACTACGTCACTCCGTAAAACAAACATCAACACTCAGTTTAAAATATGTTACTGGAAAAGTAGACACTACGTCACTCCGTAAAACAAACATCAACACTCAGTTTAAAATATGTTACTGGAAAAGTAGACACTACGTCACTCCGTAAAACAAACATCAACACTCAGTTTAAAATATGTTACTGGAAAAGTAGACACTACGTCACTCCGTAAAACAAACATCAACACTCAGTTTAAAATATGTTACTGGAAAAGTAGACACTACGTCACTCCGTAAAACAAACATCAACACTCAGTTTAAAATATGTTACTGGAAAAGTAGACACTACGTCACTCCGTAAAACAAACATCAACACTCAGTTTAAAATATGTTACTGGAAAAGTAGACACTACGTCACTCCGTAAAACAAACATCAACACTCAGTTTAAAATATGTTACTGGAAAAGTAGACACTACGTCACTCCGTAAAACAAACATCAACACTCAGTTTAAAATATGTTACTGGAAAAGTAGACACTACGTCACTCCGTAAAACAAACATCAACACTCAGTTTAAAATATGTTACTGGAAAAGTAGACACTACGTCACTCCGTAAAACAAACATCAACACTCAGTTTAAAATATGTTACTGGAAAAGTAGACACTACGTCACTCCGTAAAACAAACATCAACACTCAGTTTAAAATATGTTACTGGAAAAGTAGACACTACGTCACTCCGTAAAACAAACATCAACACTCAGTTTAAAATATGTTACTGGAAAAGTAGACACTACGTCACTCCGTAAAACAAACATCAACACTCAGTTTAAAATATGTTACTGGAAAAGTAGACACTACGTCACTCCGTAAAACAAACATCAACACTCAGTTTAAAATATGTTACTGGAAAAGTAGACACTACGTCACTCCGTAAAACAAACATCAACACTCAGTTTAAAATATGTTACTGGAAAAGTAGACACTACGTCACTCCGTAAAACAAACATCAACACTCAGTTTAAAATATGTTACTGGAAAAGTAGACACTACGTCACTCCGTAAAACAAACATCAACACTCAGTTTAAAATATGTTACTGGAAAAGTAGACACTACGTCACTCCGTAAAACAAACATCAACACTCAGTTTAAAATATGTTACTGGAAAAGTAGACACTACGTCACTCCGTAAAACAAACATCAACACTCAGTTTAAAATATGTTACTGGAAAAGTAGACACTACGTCACTCCGTAAAACAAACATCAACACTCAGTTTAAAATATGTTACTGGAAAAGTAGACACTACGTCACTCCGTAAAACAAACATCAACACTCAGTTTAAAATATGTTACTGGAAAAGTAGACACTACGTCACTCCGTAAAACAAACATCAACACTCAGTTTAAAATATGTTACTGGAAAAGTAGACACTACGTCACTCCGTAAAACAAACATCAACACTCAGTTTAAAATATGTTACTGGAAAAGTAGACACTACGTCACTCCGTAAAACAAACATCAACACTCAGTTTAAAATATGTTACTGGAAAAGTAGACACTACGTCACTCCGTAAAACAAACATCAACACTCAGTTTAAAATATGTTACTGGAAAAGTAGACACTACGTCACTCCGTAAAACAAACATCAACACTCAGTTTAAAATATGTTACTGGAAAAGTAGACACTACGTCACTCCGTAAAACAAACATCAACACTCAGTTTAAAATATGTTACTGGAAAAGTAGACACTACGTCACTCCGTAAAACAAACATCAACACTCAGTTTAAAATATGTTACTGGAAAAGTAGACACTACGTCACTCCGTAAAACAAACATCAACACTCAGTTTAAAATATGTTACTGGAAAAGTAGACACTACGTCACTCCGTAAAACAAACATCAACACTCAGTTTAAAATATGTTACTGGAAAAGTAGACACTACGTCACTCCGTAAAACAAACATCAACACTCAGTTTAAAATATGTTACTGGAAAAGTAGACACTACGTCACTCCGTAAAACAAACATCAACACTCAGTTTAAAATATGTTACTAGAAAAGTAGACACTACGTCACTCCGTAAAACAAACATCAACACTCAGTTTAAAATATGTTACTGGAAAAGTAGACACTACGTCACTCCGTAAAACAAACATCAACACTCAGTTTAAAATATGTTACTGGAAAAGTAGACACTACGTCACTCCGTAAAACAAACATCAACACTCAGTTTAAAATATGTTACTGGAAAAGTAGACACTACGTCACTCCGTAAAACAAACATCAACACTCAGTTTAAAATATGTTACTGGAAAAGTAGACACTACGTCACTCCGTAAAACAAACATCAACACTCAGTTTAAAATATGTTACTGGAAAAGTAGACACTACGTCACTCCGTAAAACAAACATCAACACTCAGTTTAAAATATGTTACTGGAAAAGTAGACACTACGTCACTCCGTAAAACAAACATCAACACTCAGTTTAAAATATGTTACTGGAAAAGTAGACACTACGTCACTCCGTAAAACAAACATCAACACTCAGTTTAAAATATGTTACTGGAAAAGTAGACACTACGTCACTCCGTAAAACAAACATCAACACTCAGTTTAAAATATGTTACTGGAAAAGTAGACACTACGTCACTCCGTAAAACAAACATCAACACTCAGTTTAAAATATGTTACTGGAAAAGTAGACACTACGTCACTCCGTAAAACAAACATCAACACTCAGTTTAAAATATGTTACTGGAAAAGTAGACACTACGTCACTCCGTAAAACAAACATCAACACTCAGTTTAAAATATGTTACTGGAAAAGTAGACACTACGTCACTCCGTAAAACAAACATCAACACTCAGTTTAAAATATGTTACTGGAAAAGTAGACACTACGTCACTCCGTAAAACAAACATCAACACTCAGTTTAAAATATGTTACTGGAAAAGTAGACACTACGTCACTCCGTAAAACAAACATCAACACTCAGTTTAAAATATGTTACTGGAAAAGTAGACACTACGTCACTCCGTAAAACAAACATCAACACTCAGTTTAAAATATGTTACTGGAAAAGTAGACACTACGTCACTCCGTAAAACAAACATCAACACTCAGTTTAAAATATGTTACTGGAAAAGTAGACACTACGTCACTCCGTAAAACAAACATCAACACTCAGTTTAAAATATGTTACTGGAAAAGTAGACACTACGTCACTCCGTAAAACAAACATCAACACTCAGTTTAAAATATGTTACTGGAAAAGTAGACACTACGTCACTCCGTAAAACAAACATCAACACTCAGTTTAAAATATGTTACTGGAAAAGTAGACACTACGTCACTCCGTAAAACAAACATCAACACTCAGTTTAAAATATGTTACTGGAAAAGTAGACACTACGTCACTCCGTAAAACAAACATCAACACTCAGTTTAAAATATGTTACTGGAAAAGTAGACACTACGTCACTCCGTAAAACAAACATCAACACTCAGTTTAAAATATGTTACTGGAAAAGTAGACACTACGTCACTCCGTAAAACAAACATCAACACTCAGTTTAAAATATGTTACTGGAAAAGTAGACACTACGTCACTCCGTAAAACAAACATCAACACTCAGTTTAAAATATGTTACTGGAAAAGTAGACACTACGTCACTCCGTAAAACAAACATCAACACTCAGTTTAAAATATGTTACTGGAAAAGTAGACACTACGTCACTCCGTAAAACAAACATCAACACTCAGTTTAAAATATGTTACTGGAAAAGTAGACACTACGTCACTCCGTAAAACAAACATCAACACTCAGTTTAAAATATGTTACTAGAAAAGTAGACACTACGTCACTCCGTAAAACAAACATCAACACTCAGTTTAAAATATGTTACTGGAAAAGTAGACACTACGTCACTCCGTAAAACAAACATCAACACTCAGTTTAAAATATGTTACTGGAAAAGTAGACACTACGTCACTCCGTAAAACAAACATCAACACTCAGTTTAAAATATGTTACTGGAAAAGTAGACACTACGTCACTCCGTAAAACAAACATCAACACTCAGTTTAAAATATGTTACTGGAAAAGTAGACACTACGTCACTCCGTAAAACAAACATCAACACTCAGTTTAAAATATGTTACTGGAAAACAAACATCAACACTCAGTAGTAGACACTACGTCACTCCGTAAAACAAACATCAACACTCAGTTTAAAATATGTTACTGGAAAAGTAGACACTACGTCACTCCGTAAAACAAACATCAACACTCAGTTTAAAATATGTTACTGGAAAAGTAGACACTACGTCACTCCGTAAAACAAACATCAACACTCAGTTTAAAATATGTTACTGGAAAAGTAGACACTACGTCACTCCGTAAAACAAACATCAACACTCAGTTTAAAATATGTTACTGGAAAAGTAGACACTACGTCACTCCGTAAAACAAACATCAACACTCAGTTTAAAATATGTTACTGGAAAAGTAGACACTACGTCACTCCGTAAAACAAACATCAACACTCAGTTTAAAATATGTTACTGGAAAAGTAGACACTACGTCACTCCGTAAAACAAACATCAACACTCAGTTTAAAATATGTTACTGGAAAAGTAGACACTACGTCACTCCGTAAAACAAACATCAACACTCAGTTTAAAATATGTTACTGGAAAAGTAGACACTACGTCACTCCGTAAAACAAACATCAACACTCAGTTTAAAATATGTTACTGGAAAAGTAGACACTACGTCACTCCGTAAAACAAACATCAACACTCAGTTTAAAATATGTTACTGGAAAAGTAGACACTACGTCACTCCGTAAAACAAACATCAACACTCAGTTTAAAATATGTTACTGGAAAGTAGACACTACGTCACTCCGTAAAACAAACATCAACACTCAGTTTAAAATATGTTACTGGAAAAGTAGACACTACGTCACTCCGTAAAACAAACATCAACACTCAGTTTAAAATATGTTACTGGAAAAGTAGACACTACGTCACTCCGTAAAACAAACATCAACACTCAGTTTAAAATATGTTACTGGAAAAGTAGACACTACGTCACTCCGTAAAACAAACATCAACACTCAGTTTAAAATATGTTACTGGAAAAGTAGACACTACGTCACTCCGTAAAACAAACATCAACACTCAGTTTAAAATATGTTACTGGAAAAGTAGACACTACGTCACTCCGTAAAACAAACATCAACACTCAGTTTAAAATATGTTACTGGAAAAGTAGACACTACGTCACTCCGTAAAACAAACATCAACACTCAGTTTAAAATATGTTACTGGAAAAGTAGACACTACGTCACTCCGTAAAACAAACATCAACACTCAGTTTAAAATATGTTACTGGAAAAGTAGACACTACGTCACTCCGTAAAACAAACATCAACACTCAGTTTAAAATATGTTACTGGAAAAGTAGACACTACGTCACTCCGTAAAACAAACATCAACACTCAGTTTAAAATATGTTACTGGAAAAGTAGACACTACGTCACTCCGTAAAACAAACATCAACACTCAGTTTAAAATATGTTACTGGAAAAGTAGACACTACGTCACTCCGTAAAACAAACATCAACACTCAGTTTAAAATATGTTACTGGAAAAGTAGACACTACGTCACTCCGTAAAACAAACATCAACACTCAGTTTAAAATATGTTACTGGAAAAGTAGACACTACGTCACTCCGTAAAACAAACATCAACACTCAGTTTAAAATATGTTACTAGAAAAGTAGACACTACGTCACTCCGTAAAACAAACATCAACACTCAGTTTAAAATATGTTACTGGAAAAGTAGACACTACGTCACTCCGTAAAACAAACATCAACACTCAGTTTAAAATATGTTACTGGAAAAGTAGACACTACGTCACTCCGTAAAACAAACATCAACACTCAGTTTAAAATATGTTACTGGAAAAGTAGACACTACGTCACTCCGTAAAACAAACATCAACACTCAGTTTAAAATATGTTACTGGAAAAGTAGACACTACGTCACTCCGTAAAACAAACATCAACACTCAGTTTAAAATATGTTACTGGAAAAGTAGACACTACGTCACTCCGTAAAACAAACATCAACACTCAGTTTAAAATATGTTACTGGAAAAGTAGACACTACGTCACTCCGTAAAACAAACATCAACACTCAGTTTAAAATATGTTACTGGAAAAGTAGACACTACGTCACTCCGTAAAACAAACATCAACACTCAGTTTAAAATATGTTACTGGAAAAGTAGACACTACGTCACTCCGTAAAACAAACATCAACACTCAGTTTAAAATATGTTACTGGAAAAGTAGACACTACGTCACTCCGTAAAACAAACATCAACACTCAGTTTAAAATATGTTACTGGAAAAGTAGACACTACGTCACTCCGTAAAACAAACATCAACACTCAGTTTAAAATATGTTACTGGAAAAGTAGACACTACGTCACTCCGTAAAACAAACATCAACACTCAGTTTAAAATATGTTACTGGAAAAGTAGACACTACGTCACTCCGTAAAACAAACATCAACACTCAGTTTAAAATATGTTACTGGAAAAGTAGACACTACGTCACTCCGTAAAACAAACATCAACACTCAGTTTAAAATATGTTACTGGAAAAGTAGACACTACGTCACTCCGTAAAACAAACATCAACACTCAGTTTAAAATATGTTACTGGAAAGTAGACACTACGTCACTCCGTAAAACAAACATCAACACTCAGTTTAAAATATGTTACTGGAAAAGTAGACACTACGTCACTCCGTAAAACAAACATCAACACTCAGTTTAAAATATGTTACTGGAAAAGTAGACACTACGTCACTCCGTAAAACAAACATCAACACTCAGTTTAAAATATGTTACTGGAAAAGTAGACACTACGTCACTCCGTAAAACAAACATCAACACTCAGTTTAAAATATGTTACTGGAAAAGTAGACACTACGTCACTCCGTAAAACAAACATCAACACTCAGTTTAAAATATGTTACTGGAAAAGTAGACACTACGTCACTCCGTAAAACAAACATCAACACTCAGTTTAAAATATGTTACTGGAAAAGTAGACACTACGTCACTCCGTAAAACAAACATCAACACTCAGTTTAAAATATGTTACTGGAAAAGTAGACACTACGTCACTCCGTAAAACAAACATCAACACTCAGTTTAAAATATGTTACTGGAAAAGTAGACACTACGTCACTCCGTAAAACAAACATCAACACTCAGTTTAAAATATGTTACTGGAAAAGTAGACACTACGTCACTCCGTAAAACAAACATCAACACTCAGTTTAAAATATGTTACTGGAAAAGTAGACACTACGTCACTCCGTAAAACAAACATCAACACTCAGTTTAAAATATGTTACTGGAAAAGTAGACACTACGTCACTCCGTAAAACAAACATCAACACTCAGTTTAAAATATGTTACTGGAAAAGTAGACACTACGTCACTCCGTAAAACAAACATCAACACTCAGTTTAAAATATGTTACTGGAAAAGTAGACACTACGTCACTCCGTAAAACAAACATCAACACTCAGTTTAAAATATGTTACTGGAAAAGTAGACACTACGTCACTCCGTAAAACAAACATCAACACTCAGTTTAAAATATGTTACTGGAAAGTAGACACTACGTCACTCCGTAAAACAAACATCAACACTCAGTTTAAAATATGTTACTGGAAAAGTAGACACTACGTCACTCCGTAAAACAAACATCAACACTCAGTTTAAAATATGTTACTAGAAAAGTAGACACTACGTCACTCCGTAAAACAAACATCAACACTCAGTTTAAAATATGTTACTGGAAAAGTAGACACTACGTCACTCCGTAAAACAAACATCAACACTCAGTTTAAAATATGTTACTGGAAAAGTAGACACTACGTCACTCCGTAAAACAAACATCAACACTCAGTTTAAAATATGTTACTGGAAAAGTAGACACTACGTCACTCCGTAAAACAAACATCAACACTCAGTTTAAAATATGTTACTGGAAAAGTAGACACTACGTCACTCCGTAAAACAAACATCAACACTCAGTTTAAAATATGTTACTGGAAAAGTAGACACTACGTCACTCCGTAAAACAAACATCAACACTCAGTTTAAAATATGTTACTGGAAAAGTAGACACTACGTCACTCCGTAAAACAAACATCAACACTCAGTTTAAAATATGTTACTGGAAAAGTAGACACTACGTCACTCCGTAAAACAAACATCAACACTCAGTTTAAAATATGTTACTGGAAAAGTAGACACTACGTCACTCCGTAAAACAAACATCAACACTCAGTTTAAAATATGTTACTGGAAAAGTAGACACTACGTCACTCCGTAAAACAAACATCAACACTCAGTTTAAAATATGTTACTGGAAAAGTAGACACTACGTCACTCCGTAAAACAAACATCAACACTCAGTTTAAAATATGTTACTGGAAAAGTAGACACTACGTCACTCCGTAAAACAAACATCAACACTCAGTTTAAAATATGTTACTGGAAAGTAGACACTACACTCACTCCGTAAAACAAACATCAACACTCAGTTTAAAATATGTTACTGGAAAAGTAGACACTACGTCACTCCGTAAAACAAACATCAACACTCAGTTCAAAATATGTTACTGGAAAAAGGACACTACGTCACTCCGTAAAACAAACATCAACACTCAGTTTAAAATATGTTACTAGAAAAGTAGACACTACGTTACTCCTTAAATCAAACATCAACACTCAGTTTAAAATATGTTACTGGAAAGTAGACACTACGTCACTCCGTAAAACAAACATCAACACTCAGTTTAAAATATGTTACTGGAAAAGTAGACACTACGTCACTCCGTAAAACAAACATCAACACTCAGTTTAAAATATGTTACTGGAAAAGTAGACACTACGTCACTCCGTAAAACAAACATCAACACTCAGTTTAAAATATGTTACTGGAAAAGTAGACACTACGTCACTCCGTAAAACAAACATCAACACTCAGTTTAAAATATGTTACTGGAAAAGTAGACACTACGTCACTCCGTAAAACAAACATCAACACTCAGTTTAAAATATGTTACTGGAAAAGTAGACACTACGTCACTCCGTAAAACAAACATCAACACTCAGTTTAAAATATGTTACTGGAAAAGTAGACACTACGTCACTCCGTAAAACAAACATCAACACTCAGTTTAAAATATGTTACTGGAAAAGTAGACACTACGTCACTCCGTAAAACAAACATCAACACTCAGTTTAAAATATGTTACTGGAAAGTAGACACTACGTCACTCCGTAAAACAAACATCAACACTCAGTTTAAAATATGTTACTGGAAAAGTAGACACTACGTCACTCCGTAAAACAAACATCAACACTCAGTTTAAAATATGTTACTGGAAAAGTAGACACTACGTCACTCCGTAAAACAAACATCAACACTCAGTTTAAAATATGTTACTGGAAAAGTAGACACTACGTCACTCCGTAAAACAAACATCAACACTCAGTTTAAAATATGTTACTGGAAAAGTAGACACTACGTCACTCCGTAAAACAAACATCAACACTCAGTTTAAAATATGTTACTGGAAAAGTAGACACTACGTCACTCCGTAAAACAAACATCAACACTCAGTTTAAAATATGTTACTGGAAAAGTAGACACTACGTCACTCCGTAAAACAAACATCAACACTCAGTTTAAAATATGTTACTGGAAAAGTAGACACTACGTCACTCCGTAAAACAAACATCAACACTCAGTTTAAAATATGTTACTGGAAAAGTAGACACTACGTCACTCCGTAAAACAAACATCAACACTCAGTTTAAAATATGTTACTAGAAAAGTAGACACTACGTCACTCCGTAAAACAAACATCAACACTCAGTTTAAAATATGTTACTGGAAAAGTAGACACTACGTCACTCCGTAAAACAAACATCAACACTCAGTTTAAAATATGTTACTGGAAAAGTAGACACTACGTCACTCCGTAAAACAAACATCAACACTCAGTTTAAAATATGTTACTGGAAAAGTAGACACTACGTCACTCCGTAAAACAAACATCAACACTCAGTTTAAAATATGTTACTGGAAAAGTAGACACTACGTCACTCCGTAAAACAAACATCAACACTCAGTTTAAAATATGTTACTGGAAAAGTAGACACTACGTCACTCCGTAAAACAAACATCAACACTCAGTTTAAAATATGTTACTGGAAAAGTAGACACTACGTCACTCCGTAAAACAAACATCAACACTCAGTTTAAAATATGTTACTGGAAAGTAGACACTACGTCACTCCGTAAAACAAACATCAACACTCAGTTTAAAATATGTTACTGGAAAAGTAGACACTACGTCACTCCGTAAAACAAACATCAACACTCAGTTTAAAATATGTTACTGGAAAAGTAGACACTACGTCACTCCGTAAAACAAACATCAACACTCAGTTTAAAATATGTTACTGGAAAGTAGACACTACGTCACTCCGTAAAACAAACATCAACACTCAGTTTAAAATATGTTACTGGAAAAGTAGACACTACGTCACTCCGTAAAACAAACATCAACACTCAGTTTAAAATATGTTACTGGAAAAGTAGACACTACGTCACTCCGTAAAACAAACATCAACACTCAGTTTAAAATATGTTACTGGAAAAGTAGACACTACGTCACTCCGTAAAACAAACATCAACACTCAGTTTAAAATATGTTACTGGAAAAGTAGACACTACGTCACTCCGTAAAACAAACATCAACACTCAGTTTAAAATATGTTACTGGAAAAGTAGACACTACGTCACTCCGTAAAACAAACATCAACACTCAGTTTAAAATATGTTACTGGAAAAGTAGACACTACGTCACTCCGTAAAACAAACATCAACACTCAGTTTAAAATATGTTACTGGAAAAGTAGACACTACGTCACTCCGTAAAACAAACATCAACACTCAGTTTAAAATATGTTACTGGAAAAGTAGACACTACGTCACTCCGTAAAACAAACATCAACACTCAGTTTAAAATATGTTACTGGAAAAGTAGACACTACGTCACTCCGTAAAACAAACATCAACACTCAGTTTAAAATATGTTACTGGAAAAGTAGACACTACGTCACTCCGTAAAACAAACATCAACACTCAGTTTAAAATATGTTACTGGAAAAGTAGACACTACGTCACTCCGTAAAACAAACATCAACACTCAGTTTAAAATATGTTACTGGAAAAGTAGACACTACGTCACTCCGTAAAACAAACATCAACACTCAGTTTAAAATATGTTACTGGAAAAGTAGACACTACGTCACTCCGTAAAACAAACATCAACACTCAGTTTAAAATATGTTACTGGAAAAGTAGACACTACGTCACTCCGTAAAACAAACATCAACACTCAGTTTAAAATATGTTACTGGAAAAGTAGACACTACGTCACTCCGTAAAACAAACATCAACACTCAGTTTAAAATATGTTACTGGAAAAGTAGACACTACGTCACTCCGTAAAACAAACATCAACACTCAGTTTAAAATATGTTACTGGAAAAGTAGACACTACGTCACTCCGTAAAACAAACATCAACACTCAGTTTAAAATATGTTACTGGAAAGTAGACACTACGTCACTCCGTAAAACAAACATCAACACTCAGTTTAAAATATGTTACTGGAAAAGTAGACACTACGTCACTCCGTAAAACAAACATCAACACTCAGTTTAAAATATGTTACTGGAAAAGTAGACACTACGTCACTCCGTAAAACAAACATCAACACTCAGTTTAAAATATGTTACTGGAAAAGTAGACACTACGTCACTCCGTAAAACAAACATCAACACTCAGTTTAAAATATGTTACTGGAAAAGTAGACACTACGTCACTCCGTAAAACAAACATCAACACTCAGTTTAAAATATGTTACTGGAAAAGTAGACACTACGTCACTCCGTAAAACAAACATCAACACTCAGTTTAAAATATGTTACTGGAAAAGTAGACACTACGTCACTCCGTAAAACAAACATCAACACTCAGTTTAAAATATGTTACTGGAAAGTAGACACTACGTCACTCCGTAAAACAAACATCAACACTCAGTTTAAAATATGTTACTAGAAAAGTAGACACTACGTCACTCCGTAAAACAAACATCAACACTCAGTTTAAAATATGTTACTGGAAAAGTAGACACTACGTCACTCCGTAAAACAAACATCAACACTCAGTTTAAAATATGTTACTGGAAAAGTAGACACTACGTCACTCCGTAAAACAAACATCAACACTCAGTTTAAAATATGTTACTGGAAAAGTAGACACTACGTCACTCCGTAAAACAAACATCAACACTCAGTTTAAAATATGTTACTGGAAAAGTAGACACTACGTCACTCCGTAAAACAAACATCAACACTCAGTTTAAAATATGTTACTGGAAAAGTAGACACTACGTCACTCCGTAAAACAAACATCAACACTCAGTTTAAAATATGTTACTGAAAAGTAGACACTACGTAACTCCGTAAACAAACATCAACACTCAGTTTAAAACATGTTACTGGAAAAGTAGACACTACGTCACTCCGTAAAACAAACATCAACACTCAGTTTAAAATATGTTACTGGAAAGTAGACACTACGTCACTCCGTAAAACAAACATCAACACTCAGTTTAAAATATGTTACTGGAAAAGTAGACACTACGTCACTCCGTAAAACAAACATCAACACTCAGTTTAAAATATGTTACTAGAAAAGTAGACACTACGTCACTCCGTAAAACAAACATCAACACTCAGTTTAAAATATGTTACTGGAAAAGTAGACACTACGTCACTCCGTAAAACAAACATCAACACTCAGTTTAAAATATGTTACTGGAAAAGTAGACACTACGTCACTCCGTAAAACAAACATCAACACTCAGTTTAAAATATGTTACTGGAAAAGTAGACACTACGTCACTCCGTAAAACAAACATCAACACTCAGTTTAAAATATGTTACTGGAAAAGTAGACACTACGTCACTCCGTAAAACAAACATCAACACTCAGTTTAAAATATGTTACTGGAAAAGTAGACACTACGTCACTCCGTAAAACAAACATCAACACTCAGTTTAAAATATGTTACTGGAAAAGTAGACACTACGTCACTCCGTAAAACAAACATCAACACTCAGTTTAAAATATGTTACTAGAAAAGTAGACACTACGTCACTACGTAAAACAAACATCAACACTCAGTTTAAAACATGTTACTGGAAAAGTAGACACTACGTCACTCACTACGTAAAACAAACATCAACACTCAGTTTAAAATATGTTACTGGAAAAGTAGACACTACGTCACTCCGTAAAACAAACATCAACACTCAGTTTAAAATATGTTACTGGAAAAGTAGACACTACGTCACTCCGTAAAACAAACATCAACACTCAGTTTAAAATATGTTACTGGAAAAGTAGACACTACGTCACTCCGTAAAACAAACATCAACACTCAGTTTAAAATATGTTACTGGAAAAGTAGACACTACGTCACTCCGTAAAACAAACATCAACACTCAGTTTAAAATATGTTACTGGAAAAGTAGACACTACGTCACTCCGTAAAACAAACATCAACACTCAGTTTAAAATATGTTACTGGAAAAGTAGACACTACGTCACTCCGTAAAACAAACATCAACACTCAGTTTAAAATATGTTACTGGAAAAGTAGACACTACGTCACTCCGTAAAACAAACATCAACACTCAGTTTAAAATATGTTACTGGAAAAGTAGACACTACGTCACTCCGTAAAACAAACATCAACACTCAGTTTAAAATATGTTACTAGAAAAGTAGACACTACGTCACTCCGTAAAACAAACATCAACACTCAGTTTAAAATATGTTACTGGAAAAGTAGACACTACGTCACTCCGTAAAACAAACATCAACACTCAGTTTAAAATATGTTACTGGAAAAGTAGACACTACGTCACTCCGTAAAACAAACATCAACACTCAGTTTAAAATATGTTACTGGAAAAGTAGACACTACGTCACTCCGTAAAACAAACATCAACACTCAGTTTAAAATATGTTACTGGAAAGTAGACACTACGTCACTCCGTAAAACAAACATCAACACTCAGTTTAAAATATGTTACTGGAAAAGTAGACACTACGTCACTCCGTAAAACAAACATCAACACTCAGTTTAAAATATGTTACTGGAAAAGTAGACACTACGTCACTCCGTAAAACAAACATCAACACTCAGTTTAAAATATGTTACTGGAAAAGTAGACACTACGTCACTCCGTAAAACAAACATCAACACTCAGTTTAAAATATGTTACTGGAAAAGTAGACACTACGTCACTCCGTAAAACAAACATCAACACTCAGTTTAAAATATGTTACTGGAAAAGTAGACACTACGTCACTCCGTAAAACAAACATCAACACTCAGTTTAAAATATGTTACTGGAAAAGTAGACACTACGTCACTCCGTAAAACAAACATCAACACTCAGTTTAAAATATGTTACTGGAAAAGTAGACACTACGTCACTCCGTAAAACAAACATCAACACTCAGTTTAAAATATGTTACTGGAAAAGTAGACACTACGTCACTCCGTAAAACAAACATCAACACTCAGTTTAAAATATGTTACTAGAAAAGTAGACACTACGTCACTCCGTAAAACAAACATCAACACTCAGTTTAAAATATGTTACTGGAAAAGTAGACACTACGTCACTCCGTAAAACAAACATCAACACTCAGTTTAAAATATGTTACTGGAAAAGTAGACACTACGTCACTCTACGTAAAACAAACATCAACACTCAGTTTAAAATATGTTACTAGAAAAGGAGACACTACGTCACTCCGTAAAACAAACATCAACACTCAGTTTAAAATATGTTACTGGAAAAGTAGACACTACGTCACTCCGTAAAACAAACATCAACACTCAGTTTAAAATATGTTACTGAAAAAGTAGACACTACGTCACTCCGTAAAACAAACATCAACACTCAGTTTAAAATATGTTACTGGAAAAGTAGACACTACGTCACTCCGTAAAACAAACATCAACACTCAGTTTAAAATATGTTACTGGAAAGTAGACACTACGTCACTCCGTAAAACAAACATCAACACTCAGTTTAAAATATGTTTACTGGAAAGTAGACACTACGTCACTCCGTAAAACAAACATCAACACTCAGTTTAAAATATGTTACTGGAAAGTAGACACTACGTCACTCCGTAAAACAAACATCAACACTCAGTTTAAAATATGTTACTGGAAAAGTAGACACTACGTCACTCCGTAAAACAAACATCAACACTCAGTTTAAAATATGTTACTGGAAAAGTAGACACTACGTCACTCCGTAAAACAAACATCAACACTCAGTTTAAAATATGTTACTGGAAAAGTAGACACTACGTCACTCCGTAAAACAAACATCAACACTCAGTTTAAAATATGTTACTATAAAAGTAGACACTACGTCACTCCGTAAAACAAACATCAACACTCAGTTTAAAATATGTTACTGGAAAAGTAGACACTACGTCACTCCGTAAAACAAACATCAACACTCAGTTTAAAATATGTTACTTGAAAAGTAGACACTACGTCACTCCGTAAAACAAACATCAACACTCAGTTTAAAATATGTTACTGGAAAAGTAGACACTACGTCACTCCGTAAAACAAACATCAACACTCAGTTTAAAATATGTTACTGGAAAAGTAGACACTACGTCACTCCGTCAAACAAACATCAACACTCAGTTTAAAATATGTTACTGGAAAGTAGACACTACGTCACTCCGTAAAACAAACATCAACACTCAGTTTAAAATATGTTACTAGAAAAGTAGACACTACGTCACTCCGTAAAACAAACATCAACACTCAGTTTAAAATATGTTACTGGAAAAGTAGACACTACGTCACTCCGTAAAACAAACATCAACACTCAGTTTAAAATATGTTACTGGAAAAGTAGACACTACGTCACTCCGTAAAACAAACATCAACACTCAGTTTAAAATATGTTACTGGAAAAGTAGACACTACGTCACTCCGTAAAACAAACATCAACACTCAGTTTAAAATATGTTACTGGAAAAGTAGACACTACGTCACTCCGTAAAACAAACATCAACACTCAGTTTAAAATATGTTACTTGAAACGTAGACACTACGTCACTCCATAAAACAAACATCAACACTCAGTTTAAAATATGTTACTGGAAAAGTAGACACTACGTCACTCCGTAAAACAAACATCAACACTCAGTTTAAAATATGTTACTGGAAAAGTAGACACTACGTCACTCCGTAAAACAAACATCAACACTCAGTTTAAAATATGTTACTGGAAAAGTAGACACTACGTCACTCCGTAAAACAAACATCAACACTCAGTTTAAAATATGTTACTAGAAAAGTAGACACTACGTCACTCCGTAAAACAAACATCAACACTCAGTTTAAAATATGTTACTGGAAAGTAGACACTACGTCACTCCGTAAAACAAACATCAACACTCAGTTTAAAACATGTTACTGGAAAAGTAGACACTACATCACTCCGTAAAACAAACATCAACACTCAG